>NW_023463928.1:0-12347 GCF_013731165.1 Rhagoletis pomonella | reverse complement strand
CTACGGTTTACTAAAAATCTTTATTGGTTGCAGTTTTTGGAAATGAGAATGCGAACGATGTATCGATGTTTTTGAAATATCGATAATATCGTTTCAAAATTCGATTTTTCCATCGGTGTTTACAAATTTCCATCCCCGTTGTACGTTGTACTTTGGGGGACCATTGGAAACCATCGATATATCGACGCTTTTCAGGCGATATATCTCAGCATCGATTTTCTATACGCCGATGCATCATGTTACTCCCCAAAATGTGTATGCCTAGTTGTAAATGCTTTCAATATTTATACTCACTCTTTTACCCTTACTTTTTTACAGAGTCTCTTCGAACTCGAACTAGCCGGCTGTAATGAAGTTACCGAGGCTGGCCTATGGGCTTGTCTAACGCCGCGTATTGTCTCGCTCTCGCTGGCCGATTGTATTAATATCGCTGATGAGGCGGTGGGTGCAGTGGCGCAATTGCTGCCATCACTATATGAATTTTCACTGCAGGTAGGTTTCAAGAAAAATCTTTGAATCATATGGACATTTTATCAGTTGAAAGTAATCAAATAAATATTATGTACATATCGATGGTCAAAACATTGACAACTCATAACTGACAATTTTTCTAAAGTAACAAAAATTACTAGTAAAATTTACAATCTTTTGATGTATATAACTCAATTTCGGAAAAATTGATAGTTATGAGTTGTCAATTTTTTATCGTCGATATTTTTTGCAACATACATACATATGTACATATATTAACTTCGTTTACTTTATTTATTTTCCTTCGCAGGCTTACCACGTCACCGACGCTGCTTTGGGTTATTTCTCGCCAAAGCAAAGTCATAGTCTGAGCATACTGCGTCTACAGTCGTGTTGGGAGTTAACCAATCATGGCATCGTTAATATTGGTAAGTGAAATATTAATAGAATTTTATAAAAAATACTTGGTTACTCTAAAATAAAAATAATGCACCATCATCGGGTAGTTCGCGATATATATTTTTTTTTTAATTCCCCACATATATACATATATTCGTGTATTGTATACATCGCACAATAATGTATAGATGTTGCTACAAAAATGTCAATAAATTTATCGATTATTTTATATGGGCCTTATGAATAAAAATTATGCTATTACTTTTTCTTAAAATGTCAGACCTTTTGCTTAAATTTATTTCAATAAATCGAGTAAAAGGTCTGAAATATTAAGAAAGAGCAATTGCTTAGTTTTAATTCATTAGGCCCAATAAATATGACACTATTGAAATAAATGAGCGATAAGCATGTGTGTATGTGAATGCATTCATATACATATGTACGTATATATTTGCTAATTTAAGAGCTCCAGTCAACTAAAAAGCTTTCTAGAAAAAGAAATGGCTGCATCAAAGTTCGCACAAGTGAAAACGTGCCTGAAATATTTTTGAATGCAAATCCAATTGCAATTAGGGTTAATTTGCGAATATTCATTGCAACAAACTTTCCTACACAATTTTAAAATCAAATGAAGGTCGACCAATAAGCAGAGCGCAAACCAAAAGAGACATAAAAATATAAGTTGCAGAAAAAAGTGCCTGTTGGTAAGTTCAGAGAAGTTAAGTAAGCAACATAATCGGCAGGAATAACTTGCAGTTTTTCACAAAAAAAAAATGTACAAAAAGGGAAAATAAATTACTGTAGGCGATATCATGCAAATATTTATAAGTAAAAAGCGCAATTATGCTAGAAAAAAATGAAGCACTGCAATGCCTGAAGTAGCGAAACGAAAATATGGCCCTACAAACATATGTACATACGCAGATAGTAAAAATATATGTACATATTTATATATAGTTATAGCTCCACACAAGCTTTCAGCGCAACAGCAAATGTTGGAAAAGTTTTGCCAGTCCTGCATGCAGCAGCATTGAAATGCGGCAATTCAAAATAATTTCGCCTGTTACTTGATGCCGAAGTCGATGAGGCAGAGAGGGGCCGAAATCGAGAAGTGAAAATATTTTTTATTCGCATTATAAATGTATACAAGTTACTGCAACTGCATTCCCGGGCGTAATGCTTCAGTGGGCACAAACGTCGTTAGTGAACATTTTTATTTGTAAATTATTTTTTCTACAAAAATTACAACTTTCAAGCTGTACGAAAATAATAAATCAAAATATGTAGGTGAAATTCGCTTTCCGCAGATAACGTAGATAGGTAATATGGATATGAAAGACGCTTAGGGGGCCAACTACATAGTAAGTGGTAAGTGGTAACTGGGGAGCGCTTAACGAAACAAACGCTCGCACTTGAGTTTTGGCGCTATTACTCGTCGTTGTGGTATACGAAATTGGTGAGTAATTCAGGTATACGGTTGGAAGCGTTCCATTTTGGTTTGCTTGACTTAAGTCAATATATATGTATGCCTGTACGAATGCATTCATTATATATTTCGATGTTTTTTTTTTACTGCAACTTATAATTTGAGTGGAATTATTGCAACTTTCCAGTAGTGTGCTAGTTGCGCAATAAATTGAGATGACTCTTGAAACGGTTTCCTCATTTTCGATAATTACCAAATTTAATTGAAGAGGAAAAGCTGTGCCGAGTGTGCGTACAGCACAAAGCCATTTTTAAAATAATTTTTTTCGATCATGAAAACAAATGCATACAATATTTTGAAAATATTAAGCAAAATTTACCCGGAATACCCTGCCTTTTATTTTTAGATGTTAAAGACTTCCGAAAAACTCGAAAGATTCAGAAAAATTCCAAGAAAATCCGGAAAAGTCATGAAAAATATGAAAATATGTATTTAGACTTTTTTTTATAGGCAATTACCTGATATACAATTTTTGTCTAAGCGAATTTTCTGATAAACTTACCGTTTTGCTGAAAATCGCGAAAAACTCGGTTTTTGTGTCCTTTGACCCCGAGTAACTTTTTTTCCAGGTATCGGATCGATGAAGACTTTTTAAATTTCATTTATGATGGTGTTTTGAACAATCCTATAAATTTTCAGCTGGGTGGGAATTTTTGTAACCTCGAATGTGTAAATTGACCGGACTATTAAAAAACTAATTCAGGAAAAGTTTTGAAAATCAAGTATTTTTTCTTTTAAAGAAGCTTACATCTTCTATAACACTAAGTTCAAGTCTTAAACCCTTTTTCCTGAACAAATAAAAAGTAGGCTTGAATATTAAATTAATTTCTGCGATGCCTTCCTTTTGTTGCATTGTATTCAATTTCCTCTTGAATTACGCAACAAAAAAATCACAATTCTTTAAAGAAGAAATAAAAAATCCAAAACAATGGAATGGCATGAAAAACTAACATAAAACGCACTAACGTTGAACAAAGCCTGCACTTAACACCACAGGCGGTAAGAGCCGCCTATGTGACCATGCAACGGTCGACAAAACCCAGACTAACGTTGGCCGTGAAGCGACAATGCGTCTGATGAGCGTCAAACGCGGATGCAAAGTGCATTAAACTTGCACTCAAAGAGGCGTAATCAATTTAATTAGTCAGCCTTTTGAGCTGCTACAAAAGTCACGAGCATAAACGAATCGTAGTAGAAGCGCTAGCCAGCAAAGTGTGAACACGCAAGGCATAGAATTTAGGAACAAGGCGAAGAAGTACTAGTGAAAAGAGGTAAAGCGAGAACAAAGCAAACGCCAAAGGGGAAAAATATGAAGTGCAGAAAATCGAGTGCATCTCCTAAAAAAAGAAGGGAGTGAGGAGTGATGAATGCATTTGCAGCACCGAGTGATGGCTGCTAAAGTGCTGAGAGTGGAAAAAATTTAAACGGCTTCTATTGTTGCTTGGGTAATTGCATTTACGTGATGGAGTGTTGTTCATTCGCTGTGCATAACGAAGAAGCCGCACAAAAGATGTTGGTATGCATTGTTGGGTTCAGAAACTCGCTATAGACCTCCATAATTGTTTACTGCTGAGGTTTTCATAAAAACTGCATACTAGATGGTTAATATGTATGTATATATTAAATTAATGCATTTAATTAGAGAGTTTTTTTTTTTTTAATGATTTCCAAAATTAAGCGTTTTTAACCAATAACTCTGAATTTAACTTTTCAACCTATAGATACATATGTACATGCTATCGAGTGTGCCTAAAACCAAGGCATATTCAACAAGGTAGAAGTGACAACCCAGTTGAGCTCCCTCATGGCCGACTATAATGTCAAAAAGTGTAAACAAACAAATTATTCCTTTGTGCTGCGTGTGCCATATTTGCTTACATATGTATCTTAAAATCAGCTTCATTTTAATAATTATTGCATTTTCGTTATGTATATGTACATTCTAAAGAAAATTGCTTAATGACATAAACACGGTCATTTATAAAATTGCTTGGCAATTTTTCATTTTTTTTATTCGCCCAATGCTTTTGTGGTTTTATTTTGTTATTAAAATACATATTTAACTCTAAAAGAATGCGATATTTATAACAAAAGTTTTGATTCTTCCTCATATTCGGTGATGGATAATTTTCGCATAATAAACACAGCAATGTATTGAAGCTCATCTTCCAGCATTTGCTGTACTTTCGGTAATATGATTCACTATCACCTGTACAAATAATAATACGTGAGCTTCATACTAAGCGTCGAATTTAATCAATGAATTTAGTGAAACGAAATTTTGTCATAGTATTCGCGGAGAATTCGATTCTCTTATTATCTTGCGCTTTATAATTACTTGGACAGATGTCTTAAGTATAGGGAGCCTATACTAAATGTGTTCTCATGAGCGAAATTGTTAAAAAATAAAAATAAAAAATCTATCAAAGTGTCTGAATTTATATGTTTGTTTATCCGACTGTCGACTTATCGTCATCGTCGTATGCTGCTTATTCAATTGCATTGTAAGATTTTCATATGAATAATGTATTTAATAAGATACACTTACTTATGTAATGTTTTTGTCTCATAGCCGTTCTAATTTAGGGAAGCTTACAGACTGATGCCCGGTTTCAACTATCAATTTTAGAATTTATCAGACTGTTAAATTTTAAAATAGCAAAATTTTCTAACGAAATTGGGATATTTTAAATTTTAACAGGCTTATGGCCTTATTCATAACAATTAAAGTAGCTTTGTAAAAGGTTTATAAATTGAAAAATGTATGAAAACGTCAATTAACAAAGCTCTTTAAACCTACTTTATTTTTTATGAATAAGGCCATTAATGTTTATTGGTGAAACCGGGCATTAGTGACTGAGAAGCATTTAAGCCCTTATGAGACTCCTGCTTTCACGAGAAATCTACTAGTGCGTCCAATTGGCTCTCTATGGACATCCGCTGATCTATGGACAAGAGCAGTGTGTCATTTTTGAATTGTAGTTCCTTTCTGTACGCAATTTTCCACTATTTTTAGTTGCTTCGATTTTTATATTCCTATTTGAAGTGGTAAAAATGCAATCACGCTGTTTGTCCAAGCGCAACTAAATGAGAAAAAAATAAAACATCTTAACAGACTTTTAGGCGGTCGCGCTTATTGACGCAAAACAGAAGGAAATATGTATTGAAAAAATGTAGAAAAGCACTTAGAAGAAGTGTAGGGTAGCAGCTCGCTTTTTCTTTGGAATGTCAGTGTGTCAAACGCAATAAAGACACACGCACACACCTATGTACACTTGTCCCCTATTTACATGCATATTTTTCTCTCGAAAATGCTAACACGACAGAATTTGATGATAGCCAGCACATGGCACTACTTAGATACATACAAGCCTTGTATGTATGTATGTTTTGTATGTATGTGACTAACCTTGCGCCATGAAGTTGTCAAAGATTACCAACACATGCTAAAACACACTCAACAGCTTTCCTATTTATTTTTGCTGCCACTTTCTCTCCTTTGTCTCCATTTTTTACTCTAACTCTGTGCACGCCTGCACAAAACCTCAACTTACCACCCGCTATTGCGGTGACTTCTATCGGCGAACAATATCCTGCCATGCAACAATGCACGTCAGCAGCAACTCGCACACTTGCACACATCCAACACACAGCAACGCATACAGTCGCACACATTTCCTGTTTACCATTTTTCACTGCTGTCCTATGCAATTCGTTGACTTTTTGCAATTTATTTTGCAGCACAAAAGTATGCAAGGTTAACCATGTACAACATGAATCGGCTGATGGTTATTGTTGTTGTTGATTCATTGCCACCACTACCACTGCTGCTGGCACTACTGCCATTGCTGCTACTTCCGTTGACGATGATGACGACATTACGGCCATCAGAGCTGCCAAGCGAGTGCACATAATTGAACATAGCGAGGCGATGTTGTATGGCAGTGGTGTTGGGGCAAAATTGTGTGGTCTTGGCAGGCCCGTTGAATTGCAGTGACAGATATGCGGTGCGCAGGCAATGCGTGATTCAATGTGTATATGAAGAAAAGAATGAATGTTGCTGCGTAATAATGCATCAGCGTGCTTGGGAGTATGAGTTTTCCAATTTACATATATGTGGGGGCGTGTCGTTGTTGATTGCATAATTACAGGCGAACAGGCAATTGCGTGCATGTTGACTGGCTACTGCTCCTCATTTGCATTCATTGGTTTATGTATATACCCATTGAAAAATAATTTTCACTATGCTATGCTATGTTTGTTGAATGAACTGAAGTTTTTACCTTTAAATGATCTGAATTGATTGTTGAAAGTTTAAAATATTATTTTACCATTCTATATACATATTTATATGCTTCTACTAATACAAACAATTAATTCAATATAAATATGTCGCTGAAAACCCTAACTGGTTTCGGAAGCACAAAAGTGTTCAGCTTCTTAGAAACTGAAATACCAGTTTCATTGTCATACTAAGGTCCTTGATAGCCGCGTGCATGTCCGTCAATACCACAATATTCTGGTTCCTTTGTAGGCCTCGGTATTGCAATTGCAAGATATTGGTTCTTTAGGGTATCGATCTTCCAACAACTTTGAAGTCCGGGTCTACTCTGTATTACGGTTCGAAAAGCAAATCATTCGGAGTCGAATTTTCGGCGCTATGTATTTGTATTAGACCGTGTCCCTTTTCAAATTGCATTCAGTTTCGAATCGAAAAAGAGAGTGCCCCACTGGATCTGAATATGAAAAGGGGTCAATTATAGAACTCTTCTATGGCTTCAGTTATTTATGCGCATGCTGGCTTTTATATATTGGGTCACACTATCACCGTGTAGACTCAACTCAATATTTTCGAGAGTAATTCCAACTTAATATAGCATAATAGTATTACTTATAACACTTTTTTAACCGACTTCCAAACAAAGAGGAGGTCAGTCCGTCGGAATATTTTTTTTTTTTTATGTATGTTACCGCATAACTTTGGACCACGATTTCGATAATTCTTTCTGCATCGGAAAGGTAGTGTCTCAGAGGTGGTCCCATACTAATCTGGTTTAGATCCGAGCATTGGATCATGAAATATATATACATATATATATATATTTTTTTTAAGTCGATTTTTTTTCTTAAAATTACTTTTCTTCGTTATTTTCCTTAATCTCTTTCGATAGTTTATGTTTCTTCTATCTATCCAAATCGTGTATAGGTCTTACAAAACCAAAACCAAATTAATTTAAATGAAAAATTTAACCCCTGAACGTATAAAATGAGTCCATTTTAAAGTTTTCTGCATTAATTTTAGCCTCATTTAAATTTTTCTTCTAATGTCGACATTCAAACCTTTCCAATAGAGAACAGAATTATTCTCCATTTTTTTTTCAAACTGGGCACTACCTCATTTATTTATATTTTAACAACCTACATCGTTCACTCTCTTCGTTTATTGAGCTGCTGACTGTTTTTTTATTATCCGATATTTACAAGTATGTATACACGCTTGTTTATTCACCTTTACATATATATATCAGCACATACATACACTCCAGTGCAGCTTGCTTGCACTCGTCCATTTGGCCTTTGCTTGAAGTGCATCGTAAAGCGATTAATTTTGCGAAATGGCGTTGGCCCAATTTGAGGATTGGAAATTTCAAGTATTCTCATTTGCATTTACCCACTACGCTTTATACTTGCTTGAGCATTTCTAGCTCAATTGATTGGAATAGTTTGCTCTTGTGTATGCTTGTATATATGAACATACATACATACACATTTTCACATAGTATGTATACTAGTTATGTATGTATGTAAATTGAAGTTGAAATAGACATGCCATTGTAATTGAGTTGAAAAAGAAAATCCAGTTCAAGGATAATGCTAAAGTTGGTAGTTTGCACGTAGATTGACTTTTTCGGGGTTATTGTATGTTTTGATTGCTTGCACTTAGTTGCACTATTTTTAAGTGAAGGTCTAGTGCTATCCACAAGCTGACATAAGGATGTTCCACGTCAATCGGTAGAGTACGATGACCAAAATTCCATGGAACGAATTCCGAAGATTAACGACTTAAAATCGTTGGCTAGATGTTCCCATTGAAAGTAGTGTAGCTTTGTTGGAAAATTAAGCTTGGCGTCGAAACTAATATTAGATTTTGCCTTACAACTTTTGTGCCTCTGAAGAACGCAAAACTAAAAAGTAAAGTTTTACCAAAAATATTATTAAGATCAAAATGGAATAAAATTTCCTATCAACTATACACCTTAATGTTTGCTCTTGGCAAAGTTTTAAAAGCTCAGCGCAATTTATATTTATTAGCTTAATATACAGCTCTTATCAGCATTTGCGTTAAAAAATTTGCTTTGTTTTCGCAACTAATAAATCAAATGTTAATAGCACTCAACATATTAGTACACACGCATAAATATGTATGTATTTAGATGATTTTCTCTGATGATATTTTATGTACGAATAAATGTCTCAAATAAATGGTAAGAAATATGAAAAAAGTTGTTTTCCGTTTTTTCAATAGGTTGAGTAAAAAAAGTTTTAAAACATATTGCATTTCGCTTGTTTATTAATATAAAAAATATCAATTTTTAAAATGTCTGTCTGCTTTACGCATGACAAAATGGCTTTGTCAACATTTTTTCATCATAAAAGTGTCATTAAGCGTAAAAAATATTAAAACAAGAATACCGCACAAATGTTGCTCAACTAACTGGAATGATTATGTGCCGCCGCAGTTGAGCTTGAAAATTCGAAAAAAAAAATTTGCCATAAACTTTTGTTTGACTTAAAAAGCATTGCAAATTCTTAGGCAGCTTTGTTCGAACATCAACGCCCGCGAAATGTGTGACTACATACATACATACAACGCTGCGTGATATCTCACCAAGGCATTCAGCCAGTCAGTTAACAACTGAGTCTGTCAAACAGTCACGCTGTCGCTGAGTCAATGAGCTTACTAGCCAACTTTGCAGAGCACACTGAGCTGATTTGTCATGCGAAGCTCACGTGCTGGCGTCACGCAAATTGCTTTCTTTTTTTTTAACGATTTATTTTTATTGCTGATTTTTATTTTTCCTCTTCGCTTTTGTTGCTTTTAGCTTATGTCACTAGTAGAGGTGAACCAAGTGACATTTATATAGTTTCGTTGTGTAAACAACGTAAAAATAAAAATAAAATCAGGAAAAAGCGTAAAAATACCAACGACTAGCACAACAAAAGAGAGAAAGATATAACAGGAACTGACTGATTGATTAACTTGACTTTCCTGGTGCTGATTTGCCGCGATTGAGTGCGGCACGCAGATGTACCCAAATAAACAAAGAAAAACCAAAAAAATGTAAAAAATGTGTGTTACTGAAAACAAACATAATTGCCAACCTACAAAGTATGTACATATGAGAGAAAAAATCTACGTAAATACTAAGGCAGCTATACATATTTATAAGCAGTTCTATACATTTGTTTTATTTTTTTTTCGAGGAGGAAGCATCGAAAGCCTGTGTAGCCCGTCAGTGTGGGACTTTAACCCAAACTAAACCTCCTAGCGTCCTGTACCGCATTTCCCCCCGGTACTACCATCAAGTATTTCGTCGGTTCTAGAGTTTTCAGTTTGATAGTCAATTCCTACTACCCCCCTTATCCACCATATGGGTGAGGATACTGGTTTAACTTACCAAGTTTCTTCTTCTGTCTTGTTCAGTTTTTCTGAGTGTGTTCATGATTCTTGCTGCTATATTGGAAACTGCATTCCAGTTTTCAGGGGATTGAAGCATATTTGCAACAATATTTTCATGAGTTGGGTCTTCTTTAAAGATATCTCTCAGATAAATCCGTTCACTGGCACACTTATTGCAGTAGAAGAATACATGTTCGACGTCTTCGGCAACGCTTCCAGCGCAGGAATCACATGTATCAGTGTTTTCCAGCTTGAAGCGTGAGAGGTAAGCCTTAAAGCAGCCGTGACCTGTAAGCAACTGGGTTATATGAAAATTTACCTCACCACGAGAACGGTTTATCCATGGTTCGACTTTTGGTATTAATCGGTGGGTCCAACGTCCATTGCTATTTACGTCACATCGCATTTGCCAGTTTACACAGAGTATCGTTTCTTGGAATTTTCTTTTTCAGAGTTACTGGTAGTTCACCCGGTATCTCAAAATTGGTATCCTTAGCCAAGACAACAAGGGCTGCGTCTTCGGATACTGTACGAAATTCACAGCAACCCCTTAGAACACAAATTTTGTATATGGATACCAGCAGTTGTATACATACATAAGCCTATATGCATTTACCTTAGATACGTGTACATACTCGCACTGGTGCTGAAGATGTTGCCATGGCGCTCATTTTGCTAAATTCAACACGGCGTATGAGCAACATTTGCTCATTATACTATGCCCCTTAAATTTGCGCTACAACGCTTCGCTTATTGGGGTGATAAAAATTGCGTTGCTTTGAAGTATAAAATGTTGCACACGTTTTCACATACTACATACATACATATGTATCTATTTATGTATGTGTAGTCACATACTTATTTGTACACCTGCCATACAAGCCCAGGTCATTTGTAAGGCCTACCTGTTTCGCTTGCCGTAGGCTTGGCCTTTGTCGCTTTGTGTATATTTAACTGTGGCAGATTCATTAGTATGTTGGTGAAGTGCCTTCACATTTCACAGCAAATGTAGATTTTTAGGTTAATTAAAAACAAGAGTTCGTTGACAGCGTTGCTTAATACTACGGAAGTAAGTATTTATAAAATTCGCCTATTTTGCGTAAGGAATGAAAGCAGTAATGAGTTGAGGTTGTTGTCAAGTTATCGGCGCGGGAGGAATGAGGGATTGTTTTGCAGTAATGCTGTTATTTTTTTAAAAATTCCGCTAATGTGAGCGTTAAATTGAGCTATAAAATATAAAAACTAAATCAACCATTTCAGAATGATAAACAACTGATGTGTCGTAAATAGATAGTCTGTATACATGAATATAATTTTAGTTTTTTGTATATAAATTTCAAACTGTTGTGCAAGTAGTTTATTTAACATAAACGGGAAATGATTGATTTACATAAATTTTGGAAATATGGCAGCTCTCTTATTAATTGCTTTCGGTAATCGACGCAAACTACGGGATCTCCCTTCTTGTGGATTGCTCAACGTGCAATGAGATTCCAATCTTTGGGGCATGTATGTATTCAACAGACCAAATTCTGCTTAAAAGCCGATGCCCTACCTGCTCTCCGCCGCCCACTTTGAAGGGCTTTGGTATTACTAAGCCGTATTACTTATTACTGTTCCCTCCTGGGCTTGGTCTAGTAAAAGAACGTGTGCTTCATCCGTATACATTGGTTCGGATTCTTCTTTATCAAACGCACCACTTCCTTGGCCATGCAACAGCCTTGATAAGTGTTCCCTCCATATCTCAAGTGTGCTCTGATCGTCTATTACCAGATTTCCATCTTAATTTTTTTACTAAGGCGTAATTACGAAGAGCTTAGATGCTGGAAGGTAGCAATGCAGCTCGAAAATTCCTCTTAAAAGGACGTATCCGCCTTGACCCTAAATTCACTTATAGTCGTTTATTGAACAATAAAAAACACTGGAAAATTGTGCTTTTGGAAAAAAAATTGCCAAAATCAGTTTTCTCTCTAGTTTAAGCCTAAGTGAAAGGTTCTATAACCTTTTGTTTTTTTGCTAAAGCTTCTAAAATGTTGAAAAAACACGATTATTTGCCACTTTGATCTCGATTTTCTAAAAATCTAGAGCTGATGGAAACTTTAAACTGACGGATTCGTAATAAGCTCAAAAAATTCTATCTTAAACAGCTTTGACATTTTCCGCACAAAACTTTGTGTGTCCATGTTTATATGAATTTTTTAATTACGCAAATTACATACACATTTAACGGGTGATTTTTTAAGAGCTTGATAACTTTTTTTTAAAAAAAAACGCATAAAATTTGCAAAATCTCATCGGTTCTTTATTTGA
>NW_023463927.1:0-12349 GCF_013731165.1 Rhagoletis pomonella | reverse complement strand
GTATAGCATAGGAGAATTCTATGTGTAATTCTACGCAAACCTGCCGAAGAAACCATGGTTCTAAAGTCAATTTGGAGTTTGGAAAATTGCGAAAATAGGTTTCGTAGAAAATGGGAACATTAAAGAAAAATATAAGTGCAGAAAAGGATTCTTCTTACTAAAAACCCCTTATAGCATGTTCTTAAACAAAATTCAACCACTACCAACGACACTACAGCAAATTGTTAAGACCTATTTTCGCAATTTGGCAAACTCCAAATTGATATTAGATCCATGGTTTTTTCGGCAAATTTGCTAATAATTATACACAGAATCTTTCTGTACTATACTCGCATAGTCGAAAAACTCTCCCATACATATTGACCCGCCCTAATCAACACCCTTTATTGATGGCTTGAGGACCGACCATGAACCATTTCAATGTCATTTTGGAGCCGGAACACAGCACACCCGTATTGTTTATCCGTCTTCAGTGGAGCTTTGTTAGGCAAAATTACTACACGCAGCTATGTAAATTCTTCATGCGGAAAAATAATTAGGTAAAACCAAAGCACTCTTTTACCTTAGAATACTCAAAGGAAGGAATTTTTGCAGGACTTCTTACTAGTAGACTGCGGAAGTTTATGCAGAAAACGAAGATTAAAAATATGTAGCCCATAACTATAAACAAAATGTATACAAATCTATTTATTTTCCTTATAGTTAAGTGATAAATATTTTTAGACTTCGCTACTGCAAGTCAAAGAAGCACTTGCTATGGGAGTTGTTTCCTTTGACAGGAACAGGAAATAGCAGAGGTTATTGCGTCAAACTGCTTTGGCCTTTTTAAACACAGACTTTGCTTCCCGGGGTTACCGTACCCAGAAAACATGACCTATATTAAATTTAGCCAAGGGACCTCCCAAAATTGTTTAACAATAAGAGGGTTAAGGAAGACTTGCAGCCGCATAGATGGGTATAACAACAGATCGCCATTGGCTGTGGTAACTAGGCGATCTGCTGCGTGCTCTAGAAAATATTTTAATCTCTTTGACTGGTAAGACGTTGATGCATAGACTGAAAACTTCCATTTCGTTGCATTCTTATTGTCAAATATACTCTCAATTAAACAAGTACAGAAGTATAAGCTCGGGCGAAACCTTACTTCATCCATCCCTCTTATGTGTGTCAAAATCAAGGCACCCGTCACATTACGTAGGGTAAGCTGCGTGAAGCAAGAACATACTGAGTAACCACCAATCTATTATTATCATTCTTAATAAGGGGACGGCGTCTCGCCCATTTTGCAAAAATCTATAACAATATTAGTACTTGTTAAGAAAATGCTGCAAGTTTTCGTATTTCTGAAATGTATCGTTATATGGGAAGTGAACGTAGTTTTAGTCCGATATCAAAAATGTTCAAGGTGTTGCTTTTTTGTACCAAGGGCAATAACTGAGTTTTTTTAGGAATTGATATGAGTAGTCTTGCTTGCAAACAGCGTTATGTGATATTATACCAGTATACCCATAAATAAAAAAAACAACTACGCCAACATGTAACATCTAAAATGGATATTTTTTTATTAGCTGAAAATTTGGATAAAAAATATAATCACAGCATGGTAATTTTTGCAAATTTTATATTTAAAAATTTGATATAGCGAGTTTTGAAACAGTAAATTTTAAATAAGTAGTGAGGTACATAATATTACCGCTTTAGCTATTCGCGTTCTCCCACTAGGCACTGAAACTACCACGTTTTCTGCCCTCTCCGATCCCAATATAATATATGTCAAACAAAATGCGCGCTACCGTTCCGCAGGACCTGGGTTCAGGCCCGGCTCAACCCAACATCAAAAAAATAAAACACAAAAAGTGTTTTTTCTAATATCGGTCGCCCTCGTCAGGCAATGATAAACCTCCGAGTGTATTCTGCCATGAAAAACAGCTTCTCATCAAAATCCAATCGCCGTTCGGAGTCGGCGTAAAACTGTTCTGGGAAAGCGGCTTCTGATATACAGCCTTTCATCATAAGTAAAAAAGGAGCTCGTAAGCTACAAAGGGAACTAAATAGGAGTAGGCTACTTCAAAACTGGTAGCTTTGACTGAAGGAATATGCATTTCAGTAAGAGAAATTGTGAAATATATCTTTCTATTGAAGCAGTAGCTCTTTGCTATCGTTGCACGCTTACACCGTTGATGATCTTACAGAGATGCAAAAAATAGTGGGCATTTCCCAAAATCTGCCTCTGGGTGTGTATTTTCTCTCCATCTGATGATGACGATGCCTTCTAAATATGGTAATTCAGCTAACATATAACTTATTAATTTGGTATTATATCTGTAGTTGCTGTTTCTGTATCAAACTCTGCCGCAAATTTTCTATATATGTTTGTTATTTCTCATGCAACCTTTTGTTTTCCCTTTCTTGCCAGTTCTTCTCATTTCGCTTTCCATATCGTTTATAGTGTGAAAATTAGCTTTGTTGACACTGCTCCACCAATTTCAATGGAGGCTGCCGCAATTTCAACAACTGCAATAAAATCTGCAACATTTGCCACACTACATACATTAATAACAACCACAACAGTCACGGCAATAACTGCCAAAGTCATTGCTGTTTTCGCATTACTTGAGACTTTTCGCAATTCTCAGCTAAGTTGCCAAAAATCTCCCGCTCAAGCCCATCTTCACACTTCTAGTCGCCAACGCTTTACTTGACATAATTTGCCATTTCAACATTATACAACTTTGCCACTTTATGAGTTTGCGTGTTTGGCATTATATTTCAGCTCAGTGTTCGTTAGTGGCAGTGGTGGGTGCTGCATACAATTTACATTCGTAAAATGCAAAACTCATATTTTGTAATTTCATTTTAGTTACATAATTGGCCTGTAAGTGTACTTAAAGCCATCTGCAGTGGTAATCTGTTGCAGGTGTGCGCCTGTGAAATTGTCGAGAGCTTTTGGTGCTGATGTTACTAAATAGTTTCATATTTTTTTTAGAAAAGAATATATGTATGTATGTGTATATGTATGTTTCTACTTGTGTACATATATATTTATACAATATTGGCGCCAGATTTCTACTATTTCATTTTACATAGTAGTTGTAAATCTAAAACTTTGCCAATTTGAGTAAAATGTAGCTGGATTGCGGTTCGGCATGAGTGAAATGTGGTGCACTAATGTACATATCTATTTTTGTATTTTTTTGCCAATTATTTTTGTTTGGTAGGATATTCGTTCGAACGAAATTTCTCATAGTTTTAAACTTGAAGTGGTACATATATACATACATATATAATACGCAAAGGGATTTTTTGTTTAGGTCATCAGATCTGCACCGTTCGTTAGATCTTTAAAAATGAGGTGTCAAATTAAAGCGCTTAGGGTGCGGACGTTGAGTAAGGTTTTACTTTTTCGAAAAAAGTGGCCACCTGTTAAGAAATTAAGCTCAAATTATTTAAAAAAGTTAATTAATTGTAACAATATGGGTATCAACTAAGAACGCTAATCCCGGGATCCCGGCCTTTTTAAGGTCGCGAAAAACCCGGGGTTCTTGGCAAATAATCCCGAGATTTTCGGGATTTGTAGTTTCCACTGATGGCAATAATAGATGATCCTTTTCTTGATCAGTATTGGCAATATTTATTTTTTATTTAATAATTAATATCTAATATATCAAAATCTCATGTCACGGTGTTTGTGGTCGAACTCGTCCTAAACGGCTCAAACGATCTTTATGAAATTTTTTGTGTATATATAGTTGCTATGATAATCAAATCGTGTCCCTTCCCATACAAACCGAATTTTTGATATTACATAAATCAGGAAGTGTTCATGGTAGATTACCCGAACATGGTATGGAGATATACGAAAACAATCGCATACTCATGGAGAAAAATTGTGATTATTGGAAAAGGGGCATGCAACGTCCCATACAAATCGAATTTTACACATTGCATATCTCTGGAAGTGTTCATGGTATATTACTCGAACATGGTATGGATATATGAAATCAATCCCAATCTCTTAGAGAAAATTGGGGCTATTTGAAAAGGGGCGTGGCGCCTTTCAAACTCACTGAAACTATTATGTATCTTTGTATGCATATACACTTTTGCTAGGTTATTTAAGACGACAATGGAAATATGCCTTCCGACAACCACCAAACCGTAATATTACAAGATAAATGCGTCACTGAAAATCAAGAACGTGAACTGTTGGTGAAAAATGATGGACCAAAATGTTTCAATATAAAAAATTAATTTTGGGTGGGACGAAGTTCGCCGGGTTTGCTAGTTTTTTTTATAAATGTCTAGCTCATTATACATATAATACCGCGCGATAGTAAATTTTAAACACAAATATCAATATATTCGCGAAACCATGGGCCAGATAACTATAGTAAAATTGCGTTTTTAGTTTGCACTCTGACGTCAGTAATTCAAAAATGATTTAAAAAATTCAGAGAAATGTGCTTAGAGAAGTCGTATGGGTATCAAATTAAGGAGAAACTCCTATAAAATTTAAACAGTTTCAAGTTTTTGGTTCAGAAGGACTCGTAAGTAATTAAAATGTCCTTTTAAAATTTTATCCTTGAATTTTCGCAATATTTGTTTTGAAAACATTATATGTTAAGGTCTTATATAAACTCGATAACATATTCGAATTTCGTCCTTCTAACTTTATCAGCTTAAAAAATTACCTATTCTTCCTTGTGAGTCCAAAAAATTTTTTTTTTTTTTTAATTTTACAGAAATTTCCTCTTGCATTTAGTACCCATTTTTCCAATTCACATTCCATTGAATTTTTAAAATAATTTTTGCAATAATCATATCTTTAAAATTACAAAGTCCCTTAAAATCAATCCTAACATCAGAGAAAAAAAAACGCCACGTTAAATAATAAGTAGGTATCAAGCCCATTTATTTATTATCTATTTTATGGTAGGAGAGATAGAAGCAGTTTTTTCGATTGAAGTTATTGAAAAGTAATGAATATCTAAATTCCGGGACTAATCCCGGGATCCCGGGATTGTGATAACGATGTCCCGAAAATCCCGGGATCGGAGAAAGCTAAAAAAAAATAACATCCCTAGTATCAACCGAAATGGTTTTGAAAAGGCTTTATATGTTAACTATATTTTAAACATATTTTAAAAATATAATTCAGTTTTAGGAGAATAAGGTGTCACTATATGGGTGTCAGACAAAAGAAGTTTAAGAAGATAGTAGTTTGGAAATATTTTGAAGAGGGTTGCCACCTATTTCAGAATTCGGATTAAATTATTTTATACCCGCGTTAAATGAAATATTAAAAATGGTTGTCAAATGAGAGAGTTTTGATAAATCCAAATGATTATTTTTGATATGTTTGAGGGTTGCCACAGTTTAAAAGGTCAAATTAAAATAATTTAAATGAATTATTAAAAGATGGTTATCAATGGAAATGGGTTTAAAATCCTTTATTACAGATCTATATTTTGGAGGGTTGTCACGTGTTTAAAAAATTAAATTCAATTGAAATATCAGACGAATGATATTTAAGGAAATTTTAGTTCGAAAATAATTTTTAATAGGGCTGCCGCCGAACGAGTGTTAAGAATTCTTTAAATCGAACATTTAGAATTTTTTTAGCGTGTCAGAAAAGGGTTTCCACCTGTTGAAATAAGTAAATTCTAATTATTTAATAAGCTAAATAGATTGTCAAAATATGGGTTTGAAAATAATTTATTTCTGAACTGTATTTAGGAGAGTTGCCATGTGCTTAAAAAATCAAATTCAACTTAATTCATCAGTTAATTGAAATATGTATCAAAATGCTAGACGATAAAAAGATTTTAGTTTAAAAATACTTTTAAATGGGTTGCCACCTGTTCGTAAAGTCGAATTTGTTTTACTTATACACAAGCTAAATGAAATATCGAAATATTAGTAAAAAAAGAAGGAGTTTTAAGAAAACTTAAGGCTGATATCATATTTAATTAGGGTTGCCGCCTATTTTTTGAAGGTCATCACATCTGCACCGTTATTTCGAATTTCCAAAATGAGAAGTCAAATTAAAAAACTGGTATTCTACATACATGTGCAATGAGGTTTTTTTTTTTGAAGTTACAATCTTTTTAGCCCCAGAGGGAGGTTTTACATTTTTATGAAATGTAAACCGACACCATGTATAACTCAGAAATAGTTTAGATGAATCATTAAGAATATTTTTTAATGTTTTTGAACAGGGTTTCACCTCTTCAAAAAGTTAAATTAAATTTTGGCGTTTTAACGCCATGCGGGTTCATTAGTTTATTATTGGTGCCTGTAAAAGATGAGTACCACATGAGTAGTTTTTAGAAAATATATTATGGAAAATTAATTAATTATATGGCGCCACTATTCAATGTTTTAGTTTTCTGATTATTCTGTACATCAATTCTCTCAAAACTAATTTTGTTTGACCAAAGCTCGATGTAATCATTAGCTGAACACAATAAAGATGACAAAGGGTTAGCTCTTCTTTGTTTCCAAATTAAGTTTGACCATGAATGACAGAAATCTGCAAAAAAACGTACACCTAGTCAAAAGAAATGCTATATGTTCACCAGTATAACCTGAACGCGTTTAGCATGCCACAACAGGCCACTTGAAATCCTGGTGAACAGGTAATAGATTAATGTTTATGAAACTATTTATCGGTAGACGGAATATAGGCCTAAGTTTATTTAAATGGGAAGGGAAGGCTTAGTAAATGCAGTAGGGAGCCAGCAATTTCAATGGTTAAGAAGATCTTCACTGAGTTGCGTATTGATAATAACAGCACATCGTTTGCGTTACCCAAAATATTTTCCATTAAACTCATGTAATGATATTGGACGATCGGAGAGTGAAAGTGTGTAAGGTGGCTGGTGCCAAAATGTTCTTCCAAATATTGTTTATCAACTTAAGAACAGTTTGAGAAAAATTTGAAATTTTTTTTTTAGCATTTCGTTCCATCCCGTCTGTGTCAATATGGCACAATTGTCGAGGTCTGTCGGCAGTCCGCTACATCAGCCACAAAATGGCTCCTGGACCACGCGGAGGTTGTTATTTGCAATTCGTCTGTCGGAAAATCGCTAATTGTTTGTGACTGATCTGTCAACGTGAGCTACTGACTGGCGATTAAAATTTAGCAGCGGATGAAAGCAATAGCCTGCTGCGTAGATAATGACCAACAATTTGCCTGCGTAAAATGAAATAATATTTTTATGATAAAACAAATTATTTATGTGTATGTATGGTAAAACGGCTTATGCTTTATTGAAAATACCATAAATCCAAATAAAACAATATATGAGATGCATTTGAGAAATAAAAAAATACTGATTCTCAAATGCATCTCTAATTGCGATTTTACATAAATGTTTATTAGGCAAATATGTATATATTTATAAAATGTCAACCAATTGTGTGTGGGATTATTTCCAATCAATTATTTACTATTTTACAAACTCTTTCGAGAGTCTGCTTAATACACATACATATCATAAAAAGGCTAATTTAACAGTCTGAAAGTTTCAAATTATTTCGACTCAAAACTTTCTAATGAGTCTTCGAAGAGAATACCAAATAAGGAGAAATTCTGATCAACTCAAAATATTAGCAAATATATTGCGAAGCTTTCAAAATGCCATAAATTACTCATCTAAAGAGAAATCTGTCATTTACTTTGCTTCGACTAACCACAAAATCGTGCAGTGCAATGAACGATACTGCTGCTTGTTATCGCTAAAAAAACATTAAATTGATGGCAAACCATTCAGCAAGGTGAGAATAACAAACATTGTTGTGAATCGCACAAGCCGCAAAAGCAATAAAATTTGCATTTAATCAGCAAAAAACCAAAGCAAAATACAAAACTAACAAAAGAAAATGCAAACGAAGCAGCAAAGTGCTGCACCATTCATCAGTGGGCAACAAAATAGTATGTATTTGTCATTTGAATTGGGATCACGTATACGCCCCGACGCAAGCGACACACTGTTCTGAATACATAGACGTAAGGGTAACGAGAGTGGAATGAGTAAAGTGGAGTGAATGAAATTCAAAAGCAAGGTAAAGTTCAGCGGGCAAGTAAGTAAAAGCCACGCCAACAATAACGAGAGCAATTAGTAAACTTTCCACGTGGTTAGGCCAGTCGTCCGCCGGCAAAACGCGGCAGTTCTACAAAATTTTAAAGAAAATTCAGAATTAGCATTGAAAGTTTCTAGCTTTGTATTTATATTTTGACTTTTTATGCGTACACCAACTAAATATTTTTTAAGCCCTCACGGGAATGGATTTTTTCCTTCTGATCTTAGTTGCCTTAAAATAAATCAAATCTGGTGGTAATTCCTTATCTAAGAGTTAAATCGAAGTGAATAGTAGTAATTAAGCAAGTAGAATTTTAAAACCATCCTTTCGTATAAATGCGAAAGAACATACATAAGTTTAATTGTTTGTCACGCTTTAATTACTCAAGGTGAAATTTCACTCTGGTGTAATTTAGTTTAACTTAGGATACTTTTATCTCGATTAGACAAGGGAGTGTAGCACCTCCCAATAGAATTGTCTAACATACTTGAAGACGGTTTCTACCTGTTTTAAAACTAAATTCAAATAAAATTATTTAGTAAGTTGAAAGAATTATTAAAATAAGGGTTTCAATCCAAATGACCATTAAAAGCCATATTTCTAAGCTACCTGTAGCAGCGTTTGCCACCTGTTTCAAAAATCAAATTCAACTTAAATTATGGGAACAAGGTAATTCAAATACATATTTTTTGTATTACAATACGAGTGCTAATGAAATTTCCATTAATTTAAGAAAAATCCTAGGAATTTATTTATGCAAAAAACCGAAATTTTTTTAGTTGTGCCTCATTTTAGGACGGAGGGCTATATTTAGTGGTTAAGCCTTTTCTCAGTGTAGAGTGTATGCTTATTATTAAATCTCCCTAACTAACACTGAACAATCAAAAAGCGCTGACTAATGAGTGCAACGACTTTTTGCTGTACATGGCAGAGCACAAAAGAATTGCAACAAGTCTTCAAGGATTGAATTGCCAATTAAGTCAGCTCGACTGCTTTCTTTCTGACGATAACCTTTGTCTGCTTGGCAATCGCCGCCTTTTTGCATTGACAAAATTTGAGTACTTCTTACGCTTTTAATATTCCTTTTGTAAAAGCTTACAAAAGAAGCGTTTGAAGTGCAGGCAAAGTATCAATTACACGTAAAGGAGGTGACTTGGTTACTGACTTTTTTACATTTGGAAATACATGTTTTCGTCCAAGCTCTTTTTCTTACGATTAAATCTATTTTTGATTATTTTTGGTAATACTTTTATCAAAATTTAATTAACTGTACAGTCTTCTTGGCTAACTTTCAGTCTATTAAAGCTTGTTTAATATGGCGTTTATTTTGCTTTTGAAACTACTTTAAAATATTTAAACGCTTTTAGAGATTTAAGTCTACATTTTTTTCATTGATAAAATGGACGGTGCTTCATTAAAAATGAGATTCAGCAGTGAACAGACAAGGTTTGGCAATGTGCTTAAGATCTCTTATTCATCTCAATAACGTAATTAGACGTTAGCTAATGTATTAAATCGGCGTTTAAAGTACAAAGCCGCATATCGCGGTTCTGCAAAACCTCGTAACTGACATTGCCAAAAATAGGATTTGCTCACTGGAAGCTCCTGACATAAAGCCTTATCAATTTATATCCAAATGTCGATATTTAGATATAAAAGGTAGAGATAATTAGTGATAAAAGGGAGAACCGTATTGAAATAAGACAGGTTTTACTCTAAGACCTAAATGCCGAAATGGGTTAGGATAAGAAAAAATTGGGGACTTGTGGTACAACTAAAACTAACTGCAATCAACAAAAAAATTGACTTATTCGCTTAACAAAACATAGTTCCACTGGCGATTAACACTGTTCATTTTTTTGTTATTTTGTACAAAAATATTTTTCATGCTTTAATCAAAACTATAAAACTAATTCAAACTTTCAAACTTAATGCAAACTCTGGAAAACGGCAACAAATTTCCATTAAAATGTTGGCCTTTTTAATCTGAATTCTTACATATGCAGTTGCATGGCTCATCAAATTTTAGTAAAATAAGTGCAAGTTTTACGCTGCTAAAAAACGCCTCGATTTTTGATACCTTTTTGCTGATGGCTTTTTCCATACAAACATGAATTTGAAGACCGTAAATACCTTTTGCAAAAAAATTTAAAAAAATCAACGCCAGTTTTTAAAAAGTGCTTATATGAAAAACAACCGCTGTTAAAAACTTGCACTCATTTGACTAAAATTTCATGAGGAATGTAACCGCATCCCAAGCACTCAAATTAAAAAGTTCACAATTTTGATGGAAATTTGTTGCACTTTTCTAAAGTTTGTATTAAAAGTGTAAGTTTGATTGATTTATGTACATGGTTCTGGTTAAAGCATGAAAAATATTTTTATAAAAAATAACAAAAAAATTAAGTATGAGTAAACTAGGACTTACCATCGATTTTTGGAAAATTTGTTTGTTGAAGGTGTCGCACTTTTTTTCCATATAAAAAAATTATCAAACATTTTATATGGAGAAAATGGGCGACACCTCCAACAGAAAAAATTGCTAAAAATCAATGGTAGGTCCTAGCCACCTCTACCTTGCACCTTGTTATACCAAATATGAATGGGCTAAAAATCTGCATACTCAACTTTTTTCTAGAGAGCGTAAATAAAAAGTGCAATATTTTAATGAAATTTTGCCGAATTTTCTTTAATTTTGCACAAGGTTTGGAACTCTGATTTTTGGGGTTTTCGTTGTAGACATAACCATATTTTTATAAAAAATTATCGAAAAATAAAATATTTAAAAAATAATTCCCCGTATTGTAAAAAATTCGCTGTAACTAAACTTTATTGACTGACTGTAGTTTTGATCGCCAGTGAATGTACATAAAAAATTTACATATACATATGTATATATGTATACAGTGCTATCTCGGTAATCCGGACAGCTAGAATCCTGAGATCGTGCGGATTAAGGTGGGGTGTTCGGATTACAGACGGTGAATGACAGTATGAAAATTAACAACATAATTTTGAGGCTATCTACATAGTATATGACGTTGTTTTTTAATTGTTAGTGTTTTGTGAACTCGTCTTAGCCAATTCATTACTCATATTTTACTAAAATTATACGCCTGATCTTAGGTCCATCTGTTATGACAGCTAGCACAATAATGAAATATTACGAGTGCCAGTTTCTGTTGAAATTGGATCGTTTTTCGAGTTTCTTTTTAAAGGAGCCCGAAAATTTTTTATTTTTCAAAAATAACCCTTCGAGTATCTTGCAGCGTAAAAAGCTGCGAATCGGTAAATACCAGCTTCGGAACTAAAAAATGATTATGAATCTTTATTTTAATTAATTAATTAATATACATTACATTTGATGTATTCGCACCTGCCCGGTTATGTGGTTATATTTTTTATTCAGTTTACAAAAACAATATACACTAGAGAATAACAATTTTTAATCAATTAACCTGATAACCAGGCAGGTGTGAATACCACAATACAGTTATGTTTTTTGTAAAACTGAAACAGAAACACAAAATACTCAAAAAATAAATTAAAATAAATGAGTTCTCCTGGGCCAAACTAAATACAGAAGCAACAATTAATTTTATTAATTTCTAGATCGTTGCAGAAATGTTTATTAAAGTTCGCAATCGTCTTTATATTTGTTTTAGTCACCGTCTTACTGTTCTTCGTATTCGTCTTCCTTTTAGTCGCTTTCTACGTATTCACCTTAGTCTTCACATTCGTCTTCATATTTTTAGGGAAAATGAGTTATTGGCCCGGTTCAGATATAAATAAGTCTGGGTCATTCTTGTTACGAAAACTCGACTGTCATGGAAACGCGTTCGTTTTCG
The DNA here is from genome assembly GCF_013731165.1 of Rhagoletis pomonella. Lineage (NCBI taxonomy): Eukaryota > Metazoa > Arthropoda > Insecta > Diptera > Tephritidae > Rhagoletis > Rhagoletis pomonella. The sequence goes on along the minus strand of NW_023463927.1, from coordinate 416 downwards.
TATTCATCTTCATATTCAACAACAAAAATACGAAGCAAAACAAATTGCGAGAAACCATACATTGTTAGCTCCAGCAAATATTTTAGTCTGCAACTGACCTTTTTTTGCTGTTATTGATTCGGTATGAGAAATACTTGGCTGCAAGTTGCGCTAGTGCATACACACATACATACATACATGCATATTAAGTAAAGCAATCAATTGTTCTCTCTTTTAATCTTGTCGCTCGGCCAAACACTCAGCAAAAGTGTAAACACCATAATGTTATAATTGTTAATCTTGTAAAAAAAAACTTAAATTTGAGCTTAAAAACTGGCATTTTCGACAGCTTTTAAGTTCCGGTAATCTTTCAGCAAAAAACAAAAATTGAAATACCAATTCATTTTAATGACCATTTTTGCCCATATTTTAAGCCT
>NW_023463926.1:0-12355 GCF_013731165.1 Rhagoletis pomonella | reverse complement strand
TATATTTGGGTAATCCCTCAAGGTTTCGAGGATAATCGTAACAATACGGTGGCTAGCTTCGTTTCAGTGATCGCCGATTGAGATTTCATTTATTATTTTACATTATTTGGATAAAGAAAAGTTAAGCAAATTAACATCGATGTGATGCTGATAGAAATCTGGATCAATGTTTGATCGACTCTGTTTGTTTTGTTTCCTAATTAAGTGAGGAAATTTTAATTGACAGCTCCGACAAATGAATATATACACAAACAAATGTTCGGTTATGGTTAAAACAATTCAAGTTTTTGTATTGAATTTTTGGTTTAAAATTAGTTTTTTCCTTTTCCGTAGGGTTTTTTGCACATTATCTTCTGTGTGAGAATTGATCGTAATAGATACGGATCTGAATAAGCGACTGGAACACGGCTGTATGTCAAAAGCATACGATTTCGAACTCGCGTAAATGAACATTTGCTAAATGCGATAGCATGAACGCTCTTCGAAAAAATATGTTCAAAAGTGCCAAATGCTGCATTTTAAGTGCAGCAAAAACGCTGCATTAGTTTGCATCAATTTTTGGTGGGGACCATGAAGTGCACAATTACCGGAAACATTTTTAAAAGCGTACCCAAAAGCCCGAATTTACTTGTGTAGTGATTTTGCAAAAACGTATGTACCATCACTGATTTAGTACTCTTTTTCTTAGCAGCGAGCTAAAACCCTGGTGAATTTAGCTGTCAACAAGTATAAAAGAGCTTCCAGTTTGTACCTGTTTATCATTTTCTGTGCAAAAGAATTTTTATATCAGATTTCGTTTGTTATTTCGGAACGGCATTTGTGTTATTCGTTCTAAACGCTCATAACTAAACTTTTACAAAATGTCTAATCGTGACGCTGCTAGCAACCAACTAATTGAATACAAGAATAATTTGTCGGTAAGTTTGGACTCTTGTTTACAGCGATAATTTACTTGGAGTTAAAGTGCATAATTATAACTGTTAATTGGAAAATGGGCATACATCAAGATAACCAACCGTTCAGCTATAGAAAAACTAAAAATGCAGATTGCTAGTACTTTTTACGCCGATTTTAACTATATAAATATTATTTTCCGCAATTTAAAAGTAAAGTAGGGTAATTCTCTAGGGTGGGGTAACAACCCCTAAAAAAGGTGCGGAAAAGTCGGGAGGAGTACCAAACGACGCGTTTCGGCCCCCCTAATAACAATCCGGAGGGGGGCTAATATTATTAACCATTTAAAAGTTATGAACAAAAAACTTTTGTTAAATTTCGTTGTTTTCTATGGGCACTTACGCCGACAAAGATTCACTAAATCACCTGTTCTCACTTTTTAAACACTATTAAAATATATAATTTAACTTATTTATTAAAGAAACACATAGTTTTATCAACTTAAGATAGATTATTTTGTTATTAAAAAGAAGTTGACAATAGTTGTGTAAGAAGTAAGAAGTACTATCGGTCTACATTTTTAGTTTTCCCATAGCTGAACGGTTGGTTATCTTGATGTGTTCCGGAAAATGCAGTGGAATAAGTGCAGTATAGCGGCCATCGATATAAAACAAAAATTAAAAGTGGTCGTTGTCCGCTTATTTTACTGAGGCATAAATGCAGTTTGGCTCCAAATCTCAAAAAAAAAAAAAAAAAAATATATATATATATATTGGGATCGATAGAGATGATTGAGCTGAGTATAACGGTATACTTCTTTATTTGGGGAAACAACAACAACAAGAATTATCAAAGGTTAAAGTTCAAGATATGCTATTTTTGAAATAAAGATTTCTTAAAAACAAATGGATGGATTTTTAAAAATTTAATCTCATTTAATAGGAAATTTGATTCTCTTTAATTTGGTATACGTACTTTATATATATGTTGTATAGTTCTTACAAAAATTGAATTAATGTAAAATAATTATAAAAAAAAAGTTTACAAACCCTAAGAAAGGTATTCTCTGCAAAAGGTGTTCAGCCCCCTTTCTTCAGCTACGTAGTAAGGGTTTCCAAAAATTTATAATATTCTCATTTTTCGTCTGAGCACAAGTGCGCTCGGTTATAAAAATTATTTCGGCAAGGTGGGTTTTATTGGGATACCATCAACTCCTAAATTAGAGGTTGAAATAAGGAGTGAGTGGCTAAAACCCAGAAAATTCAAGAAAACAGTACTTTGTTGACAATAGCGGTTGCGTGCGCAGAGAAGGAGAGCAGACTGTCGAAGCATTTTGGGGTTATTTACCGTCGGAATTGGTGTATCATCAACGTGAATTCCCAGCGGTAGCCTGACCTCTTTCGTCCAGGTGGTGAACAAAGTCGCAGAGGATTTCGTAGGCGAGAGGGTTAGGCTTCTTGCAGTGAAAAAGCGAGAAAGCTCGGAGAGATACCCGTTTACTTTCGAATACAACTCATCAATTCAATTCCCAGTCGCCATGATCGAGCAATCGTCGGCGTAGGAGACAATCGAGACTCCCTCTGGTGGTTGAGGGAGCTTTGAAATGTAAAAGTTAAACAGTAGCGGGGAAAGGACACCACCCTGTGGAACCCCCTGTTTTATTTTTCTAAGTTTGCTCGATTTGTCTAGAAACATTACCGACGAATGTCGACCACTCAGATAATTCGCCGACCACTGTTTGAGCCTCTGTAGGAGAGAGGAAGCCTCTATATCTTCTAGTAGCGTGGAGTGACTGACGGTGTCAAACGCCTTTGACAGGTCCAATGCTACTGAATAGTTCTCTCGCAGGGACGGTTGCGGTTAAGGCCACGTGTTATCTGAGAGTTTATGGCGTTAAGTGCTGTTGTTGTACTATGCACTTTACGGAAACCATGCTGATGCTTCGGTGGGTCAGGTGGTTCGTGAAATACGGGGAAAGGAGTGTTATCGGTCGATACGAATCTCCTTTGTTGGCTGGTTTCCGCGGTTTGAGCATTGGGACCACTCTCCCCACCTTCCAGATGTCTGGGATGATGAGAGTGGCCATTGACAAATTGACGACCTCCGTTAGGTACGCTACTCCCTCAGGACCCACATTTTTTCAGCATCAACATGCATATTCCGTCGGGACCCATGGCTTTAGAGGCTTTCGCCTTCCCGATGGCCACCTGAACTTCACCGCAAGTGAAAGCAAGGGGGGCACAAGTTGTTGGCAGTTTGTGCAGCCTTCTGGTCACTCGACGCTTGGCTTTGTCCACCGGAGGAGGCAGTATGAACTGCCGGCTAAAATAGCTCGCGCATCGCTCCGGGTCCGACGAAGCATGGTCGCCGAAAGAAATTTCGAGCCTGTCGTCATGCTTCGTCGGATTGGACAGTGACTTGACGGTTGACCAAAGCTTACTCGCACCAGAGGTGAAGTTACAGGTCTTCAGATGCTCTTCCCACTTCTTCCTTCGCTTTAGTTTTCCTTTAATCGACATAACTTGAACTTTATTCACAAAAAAAATTATTGCGTTAGCTCTTTTCCTTCTCGTTATATTAGATTTTAAACAAAAAAATGTGATTTCGCGAAAAAGAGGTGTACTCACTTGGGCACAATGTGTATGAAATTTAGCAAAGCAATTGCGTTCAACCCAAAGTGTTTTTGTGCACAATTAACATCTCCAGCGGTACTTAAAGTGGCAAACCACACTGTTTAGTTGTCTCAACTAAATTTGTTTTTCTCAAAACATGATTTGGTTAAAGTTACGTTATTTGATTATAGTTACCAAATCATGTATTGGGAAATATATATTTGGCAGGCGTTTTTTCTGAGTGTACACACCACAATCGGTTTGTCAAGCGTTCAGAATTGTGACCGTTGTTTATCGATACAGCTCCAACTACTAGTGATGAAGGACGAGGTTATCGGGATGAAGTAGGTTTTAGATACGTTTGCACAATGTGACATCTGACAATTGATCCATTGGGGACTTATTTTCGGTTTTGCATATGGAAACGTGTAGCTTCCAAGCACTACTAACTGCTAAATCCGGGCAGTATGTAAAGGTTGGCCACCACCACGTCTTTTCTCTAATGGACACCCTATATAGGCTAATAGATTGGTCCATTTGGGCCACACCTCCCATACCTTGGTTATAATTTATGAAAAGTCTCGGTACATCGAAATTCGGCTTTTGTTTTCGAATATTGCACCAACTGCGTACTTTTCCTATGTGCTCTATATAATCAAAATTCGTTCCCATTGTGACATTACTGTCCTTCTATCGTAATATTGCAGTCTCGTTATTTTTGTAAAATCAACAATCATATTCTGCTCTAGAACTGTTTATCTTCATTTCTTTTAGGAATATAATTGGGAATCTAGTAGCTCATTAACCCAATCGCTTTAAATCGCATAAAAAGTGGTAGTTCGTAAAAAAATTATCAAAGCATACGATGTATTCTATTGGATTTAAGTGGTGAAACCCGTTTCCAAAATGGTTCTCGAAATTGCCTTTATCGACCCTTTTACGCTTCGCAAAACGTGAAAGGGGCTCATAATTACTTTCATCCCAATCTGGATCATCTTGTCGACGTGAAACAACCTATATTTTTCCAGTCAAATCATTCAGCATGGTGCTGCATACCAATCCTCTTCATAACTTAAAATCGCAGTGTCAGGAGGGATGACCAATATAACATACTCGTCTTCGTTCTCCATTATACAATCGACGGCCTCCTGAAGGTGTAAAAACTTTTACTAAAAAGTCTTTTTGACCCTAAACACCTTACGGTGTGCCATAGTTCTGCGTTGTTGTTGTAGCGGTTACCAAGCCCCGCTCGGGTCGGTTCATCCGTCAACGTTGTCGTCTGGGGAGGCCCAGGAAGTGTGCGACTTCCACAGGGTCTGTCCATAAGGACAGGGGTGTCAGCTGGGTGGGGTTCTCAGGGCATGTGAAGAGGTGCCGAGAGTCATGTGGCGACTCTCCACATGCCGGGTATTGGTTGGGCACAACCTCATTAATCCTGCTCAGGTATGAGTTGAGCCTGCTGCAATAGCCGAGCAGCAACTGCCCCAAGTGCTGCCGGCCAGCGACTTGAGGACATTGTTGCGGCTCTGTACTTTATTAGCAATTGCGGTTGTATGCGCCGAGAAGGAGAGCAGACTGTCGAAGGTAACTCCGAGAATTTTCGGGTTATTCACCGTCGGTATTGTTACGCCATCAACGTGAATACCCAGTTGCAGTGTGACCTCCTTCGTCCAGGTGGTAAATAGGGTTGCCGAGGATTTCGCAGGGGATAGGGCAAGGCTCCTTGCAGTGAAGAAGCGAGAAAGATCGGCGAGATAACCGTTTACTTTCGAGCACAAGTCATCAATTCCATTCCCAGACGCCATGATCGAACATTCGTCAGCATAAGAGACAATATTGACACCCTCTGGTGGTTGAGGGAGCTTAGAGATGTAATAATTGGACAGTAGCGGGGACAGGACACCACCCTGTGGTACCTCCTGTTTAATTTTACGTGGCTTGCTGGTTTTGTCTCTGAAAACTTTTGACGAATGTCGACCACTCAGGTAATTCGCCGACCACCGTTTGAGTCCCTGTGGGAGAGAGGAGGCCTCTATGTCTTCTAGCAGCGCACATATGGTATTTGGCCGATTTATGCGACCAAATTTATTTTTATGAATATTTCAACCGGAAATGTTTAGAAAAGACGTGTTTTGACATATAGAATTGTAAATGTAAAATCAAGTAAATATAAGGGGAGAACGTCCAATTCTTCCATCAAAACAAAGAAAATAAAGTTGCTTAACGTTTGACATCGATAGACTCCATATTGCCGTGGTCCGATTGTAGGAACACGCATATTTACGTGTTCGTCTCGGCGAGGAGAAAGTTTATATCTAGGTTAAAACATAGTTGTCACCTGTTAAATTTTTTTGTTCAATTAGTTAAATTAATTGCTGCAATATGGGTATCAATGGTTTAAAAAATTAAATTCAGTTATAATTTAGAGAATTAGATAACTTAAATATGTGCTATCACAGTATAGGAAAGCAAATGTAATAAAACAAAATTGTTGTATTAAATAATAACAGCAATATAACAGTCTTATTTTTTGGAAAGAGAATATTGTAAGTATTAACTTCGAGTAAATAAGCGTCCGCAATTACTGAACTATTTTCAACGTATTGCTTTATTATACCAAGATTATTAAGTGCTCCAAGTTTGGTACAAATCGATACATCGGTTACCGAGATATACATTTGTGGTCATAAGTGGGCGGCGCCACGCCCATAATCCAAAAAATTATAATAATAATAATAATAATAGATTGGCGCTTACACATATGTTAGTGTTTGACCGAGCTTCTCCTCCGACTTGTGGCGTGCGCCTTGATGTTGTCACACAAAGCGGAGGGACCTACAGTTTTACGCCGACTCCGAACGGCGATTGTATTTTTATGAGAAGCTGTTTTTTCATGGCAGAAATACACTCGGAGGTTTGCCATTGCCTGCCGAGGGACGACCGCTGTTTAGAAAAAACCTTTTTCTATATTTTTTTGGGATGTTGCTTTGACCAGGGCTTGAACCCAGGTGCGGATGTGTTTTTTTTTTTTTTTTTTTTTTTTTTTTTTAATCCAAAAAATTATAAAAATTATAATAGTCTAATTTAATGATAAGAGGTTATTCCTAGAATCGATTTCGAGTGAATTAGCTTCAGTAGTTTCTTATTTGGCGCAGTTTTCGTGTTTCTGTAAATTACCGTTATATGGGGAGTGGGCGTGGTTATCGCCCGATTTCAAGGATTTTTGCAGATATGTTAGAGATAGCATAGGCAAGGCTCACACCGAGTTTGGTACCGTTTGGTGAAGCGGATACTGGGATACAGCATTTCATCGAAAGCGGGCGGGGCCACTCCTAATTTGTTCCAAAATTTTACTTCACATACCAATTTTCAACAATTTGGATGCAATATTTTGAAATATCATAAGTTTTTCTAAATTTACATTTATCTAAATTTACAAGCTTGTTTACCCAAAACTATTTCTTTAATCATCACTTATATAACACCAATGTGAAAGAAAACAAATGTTTATTCCGAAATACATAAAATATTTGGGTTCGCCTTACATTCCCGCAGATTTCCAGCAACAGGACCGAAAGGTCCTAGAAAACGTGACTTTTGCTCATATCTCGAAAACTATTATTTGTTTAATTAATTGCATTCATATTCTGGTTCAGCGGTCTCAAATTCATCTAAAAGGTTTAATTCTATTGTTAAAATAGATCTAAAGCTGGGGAACTATATACTAGTTGCGTTTTTAGATTTTTCTTTAATACATTTTCTAAGTAAATAAATACCACTTATCTGCACTTTTCTGCGGGCAATCTTTTCACACTACCAACTACCACTGCCAAATTTCCAAGCTTTCAATTGAACAAAGAATAATAACGCAATCTCTCCCGGAGATACAACAAATTCCTTAATATTCAACAAAAATTAAAAAAAATCGTTAAAAACCGCTATTTTGGTTACATTTAAATTGAACTTTTGCTTAATAAAATTATTATAAAAATTTAACACTTAAACGCATTATTCCCTTCTGTATGCAGATCCATCACTACTTTTTAAGAATACAATGCAGAAATTTAAATATTAACTTAAAACCGTCACGTTCTTTCTAGAGAGCGAAAATTTATTTATAAGCAGTAGATGGCTTATTTTGCTAAGTATTTCAGATCCTCCCTCCGGCAGCAGAATATGAAAATAGGACGCTAAAGACCTAACAAAATGGAAAAAATTTCATTATTGCAAAAACTCAATGAGCTACTCCGAAAACTGCGATATATACATAAGACTGTTTTGCTATAATTTTGGATTCTTATATGAAAACACATTCATTTTACACAAGAACTCGTACTCAGTTTTTTAATACAACTAACCAAAAAGTTACCCACACGGCCTAAAGTGACAATTTGGTACTATTTTTCACGAATTTTCAAATTTATTCTTTAGGATTTTCCAGATAGTAGTAATTTTTTTCAAAACTAAAGTATTTGAAATTGTAGCTAATTTAATGTAGTTTTTAAAAACGTGAACAGATTTTAGATCGAATTATATTTGAACTAGTAAATTAGGCTTAAGTGAAGCCATGTTGAAAACCACTTTCAAACTTGACAAACATCGTCAAAAATTTAAAAGCCAAAGCAGGAGTGGATAAAACTGTCGCATTGTGGAATACTTTAATCTATATTCACGACTGATAATAACATTATTATCTTACATGAGGGGGACTGGGAAATGTTATTTTGAATGTTCTCTATCGAAAGTGACTAATTTTTTAAGTTTTCTCCATATTTTGTCAAATTGGTTTTTGGCCGCCTAAATCGTTGAAATACCCCTATGTGCAGCGTTGAATGACTGACAGTGTCGAACGCCTTGGACAGGTCCAACGCTAATAGAATAGTTCTTTCACAGGGGCGATTTCGGTTAAGGCCACGAGTTATCTGAGTGTTTATGGCGTTAAGTGCTGTTGTTGTACTATGCACTTTACGGAACCCATGCTAATGCTTCGCTGGTGTCAGGTGGTTCGTGAAATACGGGAGTAGCAAGGCCTCTAGTGTCTTCGCTACCGGGGAAAGGAGGGTTATCGGGCGATAAGACTCTCCTTTCTTGGCTGGTTTCCCCGGTTTGAGCAGTGGGACCACTCTCCCCATCTTCCATATGTGTGGAATAACGAGAGTGGCCATAAACAAGTCGAGGACCTCCGTTAGGTACGCTACTCCCGCAGGACCCAAATTTTTCAGCATTAACATGCATATTCCGTCGGGTCCAATGGCTTTGGAGGCTTTCGCCTTCCCGATGGCTACCCTTACCTCACCGCTGGTGAAAACAAGAGGCGCACTGGGTTTTGGCATTTTGTGCAGGCATCTGATCACTCGAAGTTTGGCTATATCCACCGGAGGACGCAGAATAAACTGCCGGCTAAAATAGCGCGCGCATCGCTCCGGGTCCGATGAAGCGTGGTCACCAAAGTCTATTTCGACTCACGGCTGACCAAAGCTTACTCACACCAGAGGCGAAGTTGCAGGTATTCAAATGCTCTTCCCATTTCTTCCGCTTATGTACGTACACAAGTTGCCGAATCTCCGAATTGAGATCCCTGATACCGGGATTTCCGGGATCGGCCTGACGAAGTTTGTCACGCTCATCGGCTAGAACAGCCGCTTCAGCGGGAAAGTTCGGACGGGGATCCTTAATACCTCCTGCTGGGATGAAGCGAGCTGCAGCAGCAGTGACAACCCTGCGGAATTTACGTTTACCTATGTGGACGTCGGTTGTTATGGGTGGTGCAGTGAAGGCGCTTTCAGCAAAATCCGCCAAGCCTTTCCAGTCAGCTTTGGAAAAGTTGACATAGGTCCGGTGATCCGCGGAAGCAAAGTCGGCAGGTTTATCAATCATGGCTATGGGCAGATGGTCTGATGCTAGGGTCGGCATAGGCCGCCATGATACGCTGTTGATCAGACCAGCGCTGACAATTGTTCGATCTGGCGAGCTGCAGCAGCTGCCCATAATCCTGGTGGGTGCGTCGTCGTTCATTGTGCAGAATGTCGAATCGTCTACCTGCTCAGCCAGATGTATTCCCCTACGATCATTTGACAGGCTTGAGTGCCAAAGATCGTGGTGCGCGTTAAAGTCGCCAACTACCATACGGTTTTCACCTCTGAGTAGCGCGCCTATTTCAGGGTGATATCCTTCCGGGCAGCTGGTGACAGGGGATATGTATACGTTAAATATTTCGCAGCTATTAATATTCCACGCCTTCCCATAAAGGCAGTTATCTCATCGATCTTGCTCTGGAGTCCGTTGCAGTTAAATTGCAGCACCTTTGTGTGCCTTGGATGAGTTGTGTTGCCTGCCGGCTCCCTGATGTACGTGCTGCAAAAGGGGGTGCTGCCTTGTTGTGATGGTTGGCGGCGTCGCGGGGGAGGTATGCGACTGGGCAACACAGCAGGGGCCCACATAGTCACTCGTCCAATCACGCGTATTGCGAAGTCCTGAGCATGCCCTAAAGTGGCACCAGTAAAGGCAGGAGTTGCACTTGACTGATGTCACGTTACGGTATATTCTGGACTGACAAACCGAGCAGATTGTCGGAGGGACTAGGAGTTGCCGGCGGCGGTGTGTGGGTGCTATTGTGTGTGTATCTATTGTTGTGTTGTGTTGGGGTGTGGGTGTGTTGGTTGTGTGCTGCATAGGCGGGTGGTGGTTTGCCGTGGATGCGCTCCGGTTCGCACAGCATGGGGCCACGAACGACGTGGTCCATTGTCGGTGCGTACGTAGGCCCGAGCAGTTGCGGAGGGAACTCCACCCGTCACAGGCATTGCACCTGACCGAGGTGGAGTTTGTGTGCAGTCGTCTCTGGCATACGCAGTAGGTGTAAGTTTCTGGCCCTGGGTTGGACTCAATGCCAGCCCTGAGCAGAAGGGTACGGAGCAGATGTAGCCCTAGAATAGAGCAACGTTTGACGGATCTCGCCGACCTAAACGGGGTTAGATCGCCGAAACAACAGCCCTTGAACGGGTGAAACCCGAGTCATTCCGGTACGTAGAACCGGCTGTCGTGTGAGATAGTTATGCGTTCGAAAGCACCTGTTAAATGTCGGAAAAGTTTTATGTTTATGCCCAACACAATACCACTTTTAAAAGCTTGTCCACACTCCACCTAATAATACAGCCAAAATATTTAATTTTAGCTTCACAGTATACTCAAAAAATATATATAAATACTCCAGAAGAATTGGCTCAATGAAATGTCTAACTTAGAAGCGCTGGAACTACGCGTTTTGGGCACTAACAATATATGTTTGTGTTTACATAGTATACTTGATCCATCTATATGTCATAATTGAACTAACATTATCAGTTGTCGGTGTTTAAGACACAGATTTCGATGTATGAAGTGGTGTCCTCGTATGGGGACAGTGAGCGGTAATGGCTTAATAGGGGCGCTGCTAAAGGTGGAATTTTCAATATTTTCAAAAGTTATTTCTCGAAAAATATTGCACTGACTTTCAAATATATGGTCTGAAAGGTAATTGATAGATATGCATATCTTTATATACATATTTCAAGAAAAACTAAAAAAAATGAAATTATAACCATCTTTTTTATGGAAATGTACGTTTTTCTAAAAAAAAAAGTTAATTAATTATATTAAGTGATGTGTCTATTAGAAAGAGCAGAGAAATACCTTTAAACTGATATATAATTTTACATAGTTAGGTTTAAGCACATGTTGCCTGAGGCCTTTTCCCATATAAAACGGCAACACAGAAAGGAGAATTTTACTTCGTGAGGGTTATAATCTCTAAGCGCGGCCGAAGGCCGCCTCCGCAGAAAGGTTTTCTCTGCAATAGGTGTTCAGCCTCTCTTCTTCGGCAACACAGAAATGAGAATTCTACTTCGTTAATGGTATATAATATATACGCATAAATATGCATATCATAAAAGGCATATCATCTTTCAAACCATATCCACATCTTGAAAATCGGTGCAATAGTTTTCGATATACATATAAACTATTGAAAATATTGAAAATTCCACCTAAACCCCGCTCTAGCTCCACCCCTATCAATTTGCACCAAAAATGGTTTACACCATTAAAATCAGTAATAAAATTATAGTTTAAAAAACTAAAACCTCCCTATTATAATTGCCATTTGTACTGTCATAACTTGAGAATAGAAATCGCTGCATCTTTTAGGCGCATCAATATTACATAGTTACATCCCGAGCTAATAAAAGGAAGGTAAAAAGGGGCGGACCACGGCCACTTTTTTCCCCAACGGCCGCTATACTGCACTTGTTCCAATGCCGTATAGTGTTTAGGCCATTAGCTCCGATCCAGTACTCCCTGAACTTATAGGATTTTACACGAACTTGCAGGAAGTTGCTGGAAAAATGTTCCCGTACTCCAAAATCCTGTAAATGGGAGCGACTTTTGGGGAGTTGTGTAGAGAATGAAGTTGCAAGATTTGACCCGAACTTTTTCTTCTGGTAAAATCATGAAAAGTGTCAAGCAATCACTGGTTGACGTTTTTACAAGAAAAATGTTTTTTTTCCCCGTACTTTTTGTTGTTACTCACTTCTTACTCTCACTTCAGAGTAATTTTGCTGTTTGACAGTTTTACAGGATTTTTCACGAAAAGTATTGGATCAGAGCTATTATCTTGGGTAGTATCTATATTTCAATTTGTAGAGAAAATTAAAATTGGCTAAGACTTCCAATAATGTCCATTTCCTATTTCAGGCAAAGTATAGCGAGTTTTTTTAATGAAATTCGCAGGGGTGTTCAGGAAGTGCTCATTGACTGATACCTTCAACATTTGTGTAGAAATGATAAAGGTTTTAAACTTATTGGTTGTTAAAATT
>NW_023463925.1:0-12356 GCF_013731165.1 Rhagoletis pomonella | reverse complement strand
TATTTGAATTTTACACGTATATTTTTACTTTCGAATATTTCATTAGTAGCCGTTGGTCAGTGTGCAGATATGGAGTGCCTTAAGTACTTTTTAAAGACTTTGTGCTTAAAAATATAAGTAAGAAAGTAAAAAAAATATAAGTTTCAAAAATTTAAATGCGGAGAAGGACATTTATAAATACATTATTATACATTTATACTGCCTTATTAAACGAACCCACAATTGTAAACATGAGTTACCTCTATCAGAGTAGCTGCCTATATCCTTTTGCAAAACGTGAAACTTGTTATAATACATATTTATCTTGTTGCAAAACTTTATTCCATCAAGAGTAGCCGCTAGGTTTTATTTCTTTCCGTATTTTTTTTTAATGAATTAACTTTTATTTTTATTATTATTGGCTTGCAGAACGTACAAACTAATTTCTAATTAAATGACGTCACTGCTGTAAGAAAAACCTATTTCCATTGGAGTAGCTACGTATATCCTTTTTTAAAAAACGTGAAATTTTTATCATTTTCATCTTGTGGCAAAACTTTACTCTATCAAGAGCACATGCTAGGTTTTATTTCTTTCTGTTAAAGTTTATTTGATGAAATTTTTTGAATTTTAGTTCTTTTTTCTTGGAATAAAAAAAAGTTGTTAGCTTACAGTGCGCACAATTAAATGACTCCATTGTCGTAAGTATAAGTTACCGGTATCAGAAAAGCTGCCTATATCCTTTATTGTTCAAACCGTGAAATTAGCGCTATTAATTTTTTGGCAAGACTACTAGCTGCAAGTTTAGTCTTATTTTTAAACGAATTTGAATAGATCAAAAACTTTTTGCTTACAATAAGCACCAGATGCTGCCTAATTAAAATACATGACAATTGTAGGCCTGAGTTGCTTTTAATAGATTCGCTGCCTATATCCTTTTTTCTCCAAGCCGCTAAATTTTTGGTAATTGTCAATTTGCGCCATCACTTCATTCGAACCAGGCGAATTGCTGTTAGTTTCGCCTTTATTTCCTAAAATGTTAAAAAATAAAACAAAAGAATCAATTAAGTGTAACTTTGAAAATATAATTCATTTCTTCCCCATAAAAAACTCGACCCAAAAATCATTTTCTGCCAAATTGCAGAAAATTACCGTCTTTCAAAATTATTTCTCTCATTCTTATCTAAATAATATTAAATATAAACCAACAAATTTTTTTTGTTTGCTTTCGCTGAAATCAAGCTGCCACAGATAGTAAAACCCAAGCAAGCAAGCAAGGCAACCAAATAAAAATCAGCGAATTTATAGAAATAATCTTTTCGGGCTGCTGGCGCGCGCCGCCCCCACTTTGCTGCCTTTCGTGAATTGTTTTTGCAATTTCTTTGAATTTGCCTTTTTTCTATTTAGTATAATCTTTTTATTTACTTGTATGCTCCCCTTTCTGGCAGCATTTGTGCATGCTTAGTGGCCGCTTCCTTCCTTCGCTGGCTCTTACGCTCTTTTGCGTCGCTGCTGAGCCGTTGCTTTGCTACATTGCTGCTGTTTTATGGCCATTACTGCAAATTGAATATAATTTTATTTGCACAAAATGCGAGTTTCTCCTCAGCTGTATGCGCATATTTGATGTTGACTTACGATTTCACTTCACTTTGGTTTTCCATTCGCAGGCACTTCATATACTACTACGGGTATACGAGCTTGCGTCACAGTTGTAACATAAAATTTTGAGGCGTTTAAGCTTTTCTGTTTGGAGCAGCGCTCAAATTTAGCGCTTGCAAGTAAGCATATTTTTATTTTGTTGCTTCATTTTTCTTCACTGCACACATACATACATACATCCTTACGTTGCTCGCCTTTTCTACTCACCTCCGGTATGAGCCTCATTGGACCCACTTCAATAAGCTTACTTGCACTTAATTTAATTTGTCTGCAGCTTTAGACCTACACTCAATGATTCGACGGGTTTTCCCCAGCGTATGCTTACTTTGTGATGCCCGTAAAAAAAAGAGAAAAAAACGGAGAAGGAAATAGGCCTCTTAATTTTCCAACAGCCTTAGTCACTTTCGCTTCATTGAGTGTACATCCTTGCTGTCTATCAAATTTACGTCAGTTGAGAAAAAGTGTATCAAAAAGTAAATGAAGAGAAGTTGGTTATAAAACAAATTAGGCAAGCGCACAATTTTTGCCTACCAATGCAAATCTCTGGAGAGTAGGTGGAAGCTAAAAGAAAAAACTGTTGCGGCCTCTAAATATCACAGCTATCTGCCATTCGAAAAACTCAATTAATTTCTTATCAACTTCGCACGTTTTTTATTAACTGAAGAAAACGTTTTCCCTGCGCTATTTGGTATTTTTTTTTAAATTTTCTTTTACCTTACGAACATCGTTTCATCACTTGTAAGCGGCTTTCCTTACTCGCCCAGCCTCATAGGCTCTTCTTCCCATCCTTCTCACTTACTTCCACTCGCAATAATTCGCACATCATTTGCGTTGATTTCATTTGCAATTCGAATGCTTTGCTGCCCGTTCAGTTGCTATTTGGTGTCTGCAATGCCACATATTTTTTTTTATTATTGTTACGATTACCTCACTTCGATACGCTTTCTTCGCCGTGATTTTATATTTCCTTAGTGCTCGAATTTATTATGTTCTTCATTACATTTGTTGCTATTTAAGTGTGATTGCTTTAAAAGCTACTTCCGCTTGTTGCTCGCAGTAATTATTTTTATTTAAGCTACATTTCACAATTTTCTAGTTCGCTGTGATTTTTCTTTGCTAGCATTTTAGCTGGCCGTTAAGCAAGTTGCACTTCCTTCTTTATGTATTTCGTGCAGGGCTATTTGTGTGCGTAGAATGATAAACATTTTTGTTTTCATTCAGTAAGTATTGATGAATTATTTTTATTTCAATTTTATAGAAAAACTACATATATGGTAGTTTTTATGCAATAGATAAGTAGAGATATGTATACCGTGCGAAAAAAGATAGCTTTAGGCTTAGCGCTAAGGCAAGGCTTAGGAGTTCAATTCAAGTACTTCCATCTGTGTGATAAGAGCATCATACGGATCCACACTGTTACTCCTTGCCATCCAATTATTCGGTGCTTCTTTTAGTTGTAAGATATACTTCCTTCTTCACCTGGATATAAAATTATGCCTAACGCAGCTCCATGGCGATGAGGAATCCCAGATCTGTGAACTATCACACTGCTGCTCTCTTGTCGAGAAACTGCTATTGCTATTGCTATTGTAACGCTGCATTGGCTATGCTACAATATGCTGTTGACACATCAGATGCTTGCTAATTACGCTAGACGTTAAAAACGCGTTCAATACCGCAAAGTGGAAGAAAATCATTGAAGCTCTGCGTGGTTTTGAAATCCCAACATATCAGCGGAGAATCGTAAACTGTTACCTAGAAAATAGGATACTTACTGGTGGAATGCCTCCAGGATCTGTCCTGCGCCCGTTACTTTGGAGCGTAATGTACGATGGCATTCTGCAACTGGAAGAGAAAGCTTCATATGCCCTAGAGGCAAAAGATCATTGTACCGAGTCTGCACTGTTAGAGTGTGTAGCGCGTTCCGAACAACGTCGGAGGAAGCAGCGTTTTTAATATTTGGGCTTTGCCCAATTGACATTTTGGCGAGAGAGGTGGCTGAAAATAAAATAGTTTGCAGAGGTGGCGATGGAGCACTTCAGTTAGACATATCGCCTAATTCCTTCTTTACGAAGCTGGCTAGAAAGACGGCATGGTAAAGTGGATTTCCAATTAACCCAAATAGGGACGGGATATGGTTGTTTTAAATTTAACTTGTATAAATTAAAACACGAAGATGATCCATACTAAACTTTCTGTGAAAATTACGTGAAGGTGGGCAGGCCAATTATGGTTGAAAACCTGGTGGATAATATGCTTGGGTCAGAACAAAACTTGTCCGTTGTTTGCAATATGGCAAACGCCATTTTAAATAAATTACGTCGAGCGGAACAAATCCACAGGCCGCTGCCCTTCCGCGAAGTAATACCTAACGGTAGTCTCACGGAGCAAGGGAATCGGAGCAGGGGTGGGTTTTTAGTGCGGTGACCCGAAGGGAAAGTCCACACTTTTCGGCTTTCAATGCTTTGTGCCACCTCTAGAAAAAAACTTTCTACACCCTGTTACTTGGTAATTTGGCTTACACTACCTACATCCTATTTCTCCAGCGCGACCGGAAACACATACAGATAGTTTGGTCGATAGCTAACTGCGCTTCGTTACCGGCGTGTGCGACCTGCCTACTACAAGTGGCCATTTGTTTCAACACTTATGTACATGTATATATTGTAAGTGTGCAAATACAGTTTGATTACATTTTGTAGACGATTCACGATTCTCTTGAGAGCTCAGCGTTTCCGGAAACCCCGTACGATTCATTAGCGCTCACTATCAGACACATCGTGATCGAGCACCACTAGACAACCAAACCGTACATCTACCGGTCACAACCAGTTCTCCCATCGTTCCAGTAATTATTGCGCGAACCTACCAAAACATTCACTAGTCGGTATCAGCGTTTGCAGCAGTGCATCGCCGAAAGTCACTAAAACTGACTTCATTTAGCCTCAAAGATAAGAACCACCAATTGTCCTTTGATATTAACAGCAGTATTCTCATCGTTGCTGAGAGTGACCTACATCGACCGCCATCAGTCTTTTTCTCACGTCACCGCTGGGTGCTACTAATAACTGTTTCCATCGTCTATTTTGGTACACCACTTGGTCGGCACGCTAGACTTTAATACCTTGACATACAGTGTTTTATTTTGTGGTTGAATTGCAATCTTTACTCTACACTGGATTGACTGAGTTTTACACCGCATTACACTAAAACAATCTCATACCAGCTTAGAGATAATTTTATCTGCTCTTGAGGCGAGAAGCGCCATCCTGCTTCCTGGCAGTTTACAGATTTGTGTTGATAGCAATATACGGCAGAATAATGCTTTAAAGTGCCTCTAGTGCGGCGGTGCGAGTCCTTAGTTGTGATCGCGCCACTTTTTAGAGTTTATTGAGCTTAGATTATGGAGATTGTACCGCAGACTTTTGGCGCCAGATAGGCGCAGCATATGTGAGACTGAGTTGGGAAATGGTTTCATAAATCTATAACGCCAACCTGATTTCGATGGGGGGGAAAGCCCATACGATTTCGGCAGGTTCATATCGTCACCAAGGCGTACAAGGCGTCACCCAGATGTAAAATTTCTTAAGATACGTGTATTCGGAACTTGGAATAAGAGATGATAAATTATTCTTTTGATTGGCTCTCTTCCATGTTAAGATTTAGCCCATTTAGATTCCATCATTTTGGCGACTGTACTCGGCACGTTCTGCCGCTTATCGGAAGGTTAGTGTCAACCACGTTAGCCCTGAATATGAATATCTTGGGCTTGATATAAACCATAACAGAGATGAGATTAGTCAGACCTGGTTGCATCCTTTTGTAACTAGGAACCTGACTTATTCCTGCGTATGATTAAACGTTTTATTTGGCTCAAGTTTTAAGGATTGCAGTACAGTTTTCCATCTACGCCTCTTTTTCGCTCAGAAGGTATCCCATGCGGTCAAATTCCCACTTTATATCAGTTAAGTAGTCTATAGAAAACCTCGTGTAAATAAGATATCTTTCCTGTGAAGTTTTGAAGAGCGCGAATGGTTAATCTCGCTGGCTGGGAGGTATACATAATGATTGTATTGCAAGGGGCTTTCCCTTAAAAACAGTCTCTAATATGCGCATCTGAAAATATTTCTATTGTCCTTAGAATATTGGTGAGTGTAGTCGCCCTCAACAAGGATGAAGTAAAGTTACATGTGGTCAGTACGTAATGCACGTGAAATAGTTGTGTTGTTGAAATTTCTTAGGACCCATTACGGTCTTGGATGGTTCCGTGCGCAGAAGTGGAAAACTTTTGACTGCCATTCACCTGGGAGTGGCCAGAAGCGATTCTTGTGCGTACGGTTAAAATCGCAGCTCTAACGTCCGGATATTTATATCCACGTATCCTCTGGGTAGCAACCAAACACCCGTTTGGGAGCGAGCTAAAGTGAGAAGGCGTAAAACTTCGCGTGCGCTGGGTTTGGGTCCCGCCACGTTAAAACCCCGCCCAATGAAAAGAAGCAAACAGCCTCGGATGAGACCCCCTTTTTCTGATGACGACCACGGCAAACGTATAAAGGACTATGATTTAAGGGTATGCACCTGGAATATCCGGACCCTTAATGGGGAAGGTGCCTCGGGTGATGTCCTCGGGAAGACAAAGGCTGACATCACCGCCATCCAAGAAATGCGATGGCAAGGTAAAGTAAGCGTGAAGCCTTGCGACGTCTACTACAGTTGCCACGTAAAGGAGCGCAAATTCGGTGTTGGATTCGTGGTAGGAGAGAGACTCCGTCGCCGAGTACTGGCGTTCACCCCGGTGGACGAACGTCTAGCCACAATCCGCATCAAAGCTAGATCCTTCAACATCTCGCTCATCTGCGCCCATGCCCCGACGGAAGAGAAGGATGAGGCGTCCAAGGATCTCTCCTATGAGCGCTTGGAACGTACATATGAGCGCTGCCCCCAACACGATGTCAAAATCGTGCTTGGCGATTTTAATGCCAAGGTGGGCAAGGAAGGGATCTTTGGCGCCACTGTCGGAAAATTCAGCCTCCACGACGAAACGTCCGATAACGGACTGAGGCTGATCGACTTCGCCGGGGCCCGAAATATGGTAATATGTAGTACTAGGTTCCAGCATAAGAACATCCACCAAGCTACATGGCTGTCTCCAGATCGAAAAACGAGAAACCAAATCGATCATGTTGTGATAGACGGAAGGCATGCTTCAAGCGTTTTGGACGTACGTACACTCCGAGGGCCAAACATCGACTCGGACCACTATCTTGTTGTAGCCAAGATACGCACCCGCCTCTGTGCAGCAAAAAATGTGCGCCCAATAATGCAAGGAAAGCTTAACGTCGAAAAGCTGCAATCACAACAGACGGCCAGTTTATTCGCCACTCGACTCACACACCTGCTCTCTGAGAGCACTCTTCAATAATCCGACGTACGCGAGCAGTGGAACCACATTTCCCGATCATTAAGTACCGCCGCCGAAGAAGTAGTTGGATTTCAGCGAGCCCGAAAGAACAACTGGTACGATGAGGAATGTCAAGAAGCGGCAGAGAAAAAAGATGCCGCCTACAGGGCCACGCTGCGATCGGGCACAACGCGAGCCACGTGAGTGCGAAGAGCTTGAGATGCTGGCCGGCAGGAAGAACGCCCGAAAATTCTACCAGAGGGTTAGGCGACTTACGGAAGGTTTCAAGACCGGGGCGAACTCCTGTAAGAACAACAATGGCGACCTAGTGACCGATGTCCAGAATATACTTAAATTGTGGAGGGAACACTTTTATAACCTACTGAATGGTAGCAGCGCTGAAAGTAGTGAGGAAGACGAACCCGAGTCCCCAGTCGATGATGATGGAGTAGCGGTGGGACAGCCTGACTATGACGAGGTACGAATAGCGATTACGCGGCTGAAAAACAACCAAGCTGCTGGAGCTGACGGCCTGCCAGCCGAGCTATTCAAGTACGGCGGCGAGGAGCTGATGAGGTGCATGCATCAGCTCGTATGCAGAATATGGTCAGATGAACGCATGCCGGACGACTGGAATTTAAGTGTGCTCTGCCCAATCCACAAGAAAGGCGACCCCGCCATACGCGCCAACTACCGCGGAATTAGCCTTCTAAGCATAGGTTACAAGGTCTTATCGAGCGTATTGTGCGAAAGACTGAAGCCCACCGTCAACGAGCTGAAAATCCACCATAGATCAGGTATTCACAATACGCCAAATCTTGGAAAAGACCCGCGAGAATAGGATCGACACACACCATCTATTTGTCGATTTCAAAGCCGCTTTCGACAGCACGAAAAGAAGTTGCCTTTATGCCGCGATGTCTGAATTTGGTATCCCCGCGAAACTAATACGGCTGTGTAAAATGACGTTGAGCAATACCACCAGCTCCGTCAGAATAGGGAAGGACCTCTCCGAGCCGTTTGATACCAAACGAGGTTTCAGACAAGGGGACTCCCTTTCGTGTGATTTCTTTAATCTTATGTTGGAGAAGATAATAAGAGCCGCAGAACTGAACCGCTCAGGCACAATACTTTATAAGAGCGTACAATTGCTGGCGTATGCCGACGACATCGATATCATCGGTAAAAACAAGGGCTACGTCTGTTCTGCCTTCTCGGGATTGGATAGAGAAGCAAAGCGAATGGGTCTGGTGGTGAACGAGGACAAAACGAAGTATCTCCTGTCAGCACACAAACAGTCAGAGCATACGCGTCTTGGCACCCACGTCACTGTTGACAGTTACAAGTTTGAAAAAGTAGACGACTTCGTTTATTTGGGAACCAGCATTAACACCAATAATAATGTCAGCCTTGAAATCCAACGGAGAATCACTCTTGCCAACAAGTGCTACTTTGGGCTGAGTAGGCAATTGAGAAGTAAAGTCCTCTCTCGTCGTACAAAGATCACACTCTATAAGTCACTCATCATGCCTGTGCTGGTGTATGGCGCGGAAGCATGGACAACGAAAGCATCTCATGAGGCGGCTCTTGGAGTTTTCGAGAGAAAGATTCTGCGAAAGATTTACGGACCTTTACGCGTTGGTGATGGCGAATATCGCAGACGATTTAACGATGAGCTGTATGAGCTTTACAACGATATAGACATAGTGCAGCGAATTAAAATTCAACGGCTCCGCTGGCTTGGCCATGTCGTTCGGATGGACAGAAACGCTCCTGCTCTGAAAATATTCAACGCGGGCCGCGATGCTGGTAACAGAGGAAGAGGAAGGCCTCCTCTGCGTTGGAAAGACCAGGTGGAGAAGGACTTGGCTTCACTTGGCATTTTCAATTGGCGTCAGTTAGCACAGAAGAGAAATGACTGGCGTGCTGTTTTGGACTCGGCCAAAATCGCTTAGGCGGTTACAGCGCCAAATAAGAAAGAAGAAGACATTACGGTCTTTTTTTATTGAATTAAAACGTCGATTTAAAGACAAAGTAAAATATATAAAAGTTGACCACATTTGTTGTGATTATTTTGAATCTGGTTGAGTATTTTATACGTGGTGAATATTTTCTTCACCAAAGTCGCTGGCAAAATGTTTGCCTACTATTCTCTTATATACCTGCTCCTTTCATTATAACTCATAAACTAAAAAAAATAAAATACTTTCGTACTTCAACGTTGCTAGCTTACCAGCAAGCACTACCTAAGCCATACTTTTTAGCCTGTCACTTAACCTCACGCTCCGTCTAAGACATATTGAAGCTGCGTGTAATTCATCATAATTGTGACATTTGTTGTGTCAACGCTGCTAGTCGCCAACAGTCCATCATTTCTACTTCAGCTGTTTTTCATTCAATTCAACTGGGTACTTGCCTTCGCCATTGCTGAGTTTTCAATATTTTTTGAGTCATAATCTCCTTTTACTTCCTCTCGCTCCTCTTTCCTTTCTCAGTTTGTTGTTACTCACTATTGTTGACAAATTTTTGGCAACCAACGGTGCAAAAGTTTTTTTTTGTTTTGTTGACTTTTAGTTCAACCTTTGCTTAGGTGAGCCAATGTTTGCATGCACTAACATTATTGTTGTTGTTGTTATGGTCTCCGTTGTTATAGCATGCTGTCAAAGTTGTTGGCGTTTATTTCAGCAGTGGCATTTCGAAGCAGGGGAAACAAAAACTGACGAATAGCTAAGACTTTTTTCTACGCTCCGTTGCCATAGGTCTCGCGCATAAAGTAAAATATTTTTCTTAATATTTATGCCCCGTTATGCTGGTTATTGTCAGTTGTTTGTTTTTTTGCTCTTTTACTTTTTACTTTATTGTCATTGCCGTTGTTTGATCGCTTGTTGCCCTAAGCGACCACAAAGTCTCAAAGATGATTTGACGATTTCCAGTGTACAAATTTTGCAAGTACTTTTTTGCAGTTTTTATAAAAATCTTAAAAAAGGAATGACAAGGAAATATCTCCTTTTGTGTGAAAACAAGAAAGAGTTCAAAATCTAAACAAAATTCCATATCTCTTTATGACGAGGCAAAGAGAAAATACTAAATTAATTTGGGATAATAAAGGAACTTCATTTGTAAGCAGCGCACTTTCAGAGCATGGGTTTGTTTTTAAGTTATTTTATTTCAGTATTGTTATTGAGCTTTGTACCATGATCATATTTTTTCAGGAAAAATGCAAAAAGCAACAAAGTCTAAGCAGTAGAAGTTAAAGCTGCTATCACCACATCTCCCCATCAGACTTCTTTTTCTAGACTCCAGCAAGGATCGAATCCGCATCATCGATGTGCAAAGTCAGAAGCGCTAACCACTGAGCAATGCACACCTCACAAACTCTTGTCGCTAATTCATTTCCTAGAAATACTGGGTCAGGAAGCTGTGCTAGTGCCGGATGGTCCTAGTGTGCTTTCAATTTTCAAGGCTTGAATTTTTGACATTTGGCTCTTCGTCAAATATTACCAGAGAATTGTGATAACCAGGGAACGGATTTCATGGAAATTGCCTTTTTTCTGCTAAAGAGATAGAGTATATTCGATTAAGAATGTGCACGACTTAGCTTTCCCTGATTCCATATATACACATTTGATGTTGCCTTTTTTTGCCTTTTTTAAGATATTTGCCTTTTTTTTTTGCCTTTTTTAAAATATTTCCCTTTTTTCCCTTTTCTACCTTTAAAAAAGTCATTATAGCATTCACATTTTTTTTTTTTTAAGATTAAAAAATATACACATGCCCATGCGGCTTGTAGAAGCGCCGGGACTTCTTGCCAAATTAGTGTTGGAAAAATTCAAAGCCGTTTTCTTGGAGACAATAAGGGGTGTGGATAAAATTGTAAAGGGCGAGGAAAACGCCCTTATTCCTGATAATATGAACATTTCAAACGTTCCATATTTAAATTGGGCTCCACTTGTATCAACTTACGTCGAACGCACATTTAGTACATTCAAGGCTTTTCTTCGCGAAAATCGAATGAAAATGCTGCCAGAAAACTTTAAAATGCATCTTGTGGTTCAACTATACAGATTAAAGTTTTATGAGTTAGAAACTCGAAAGGGTAAAATAGTCAAAGATTCAAAGTACAAATTTTTCATATAATGAAACTAGTTCGTAGTTTTTCTCTTTTTACTTTTAATATAAAAATTTCTCAAATAAATGTATTTTTTGACTGATCTTCTGTATTTTCTGTCTGCCTTATTTTGCTTTTTTTGCTATACCTAGTGCCTTTTCCTGCCTTTTTCGCTATTTTGTTTTGCCTTTTTTGCAATACCTAGTGCCTTTTCCTGCCTTTTTCGCTATTTTATTTTGCCTTTTCCAGCCTATTTCGTTATTCTATTTTGCCTTTTTTATAGGTTTTTAGGTCCTAAAAATCCGTTCCCTGGTGATAACTTGGAGATGATAAAGATTTTCATCATCGCCGGTTAGTTGGTGCCTCCGTTTACCTTGTTTGATGCTGTATTTACTTTAGCGATTTTTTCCGAGCGGAGTAAAGCACCCCAGAAGTTTATCTTCTATGCCTTTTGTACGTACTGACGACACTTGGAAATGCCAAGTGAAGCTAAGTTCTTCTTAACCTCCCACAGCAGTCCACCCTGTTCCTCTACTACAACCAGAGCAAGAGCATTTTCATTCAGTTGCAAGGCCTGACAAAGCCAGTGGAGCCGTGGTATTTAATTAGCTGCACTATGCCACTATGGTGGCCGCTGTGGTGTGGTAGTTAGCAGTGCGCGCTGCTATTCCGCAAAACCTGGGTTTAAGCCCGGTTCAATCCAATATCAAAAAATAAAAAAACAAAAAAGGTTTTTTCTAATAGCGGTCCGAGTGTATTTCTGCCATGCAAAATAGCTTCTCATTAAAATACAATCTCCGTTCGGAGTCGGAGTAAAACTGTAGGTCCCTCTCTGATTTTTAACAACATTGAGGCGCGCGACACAAATCAGAAGAGAAGCTCGGCCAGTTTTACACCATAAGTCCACATAAGTAGGTTTAAGAATGGTAATCTAGACCAACAATTTGTTTAGAAGTGACAATTGTGATTTCGGGCCGAGCAGCCATTATAAGCTCGATAACTTTAGACTGAGTTGCTTACGTTTCGTGACAATCGCTAGGATAGAGGGTGTATGTTACTATGACTGATTTGCTTAGATTTACTCGGAGCCTCCATTTTTTCCATTCAGACTCATTTGCAATCGCTTCTGACAGTGTCGTTAGCGAAAGTTGCGATGGTTGTTTCGACTGGGGTCGGCAGAACTGTTGTAAATAGTGTGTAGAGCACCGG
>NW_023463924.1:0-12357 GCF_013731165.1 Rhagoletis pomonella | reverse complement strand
ACTTATGTTTATTTATTTATTTTTAAGAATTTTCATTAAAATAAAGTTCATTCTCTGAAAAGATCCATATAAACCCATATTTAAAACTTTGTAGAAAACTAAAAAAAAAATCTAAAACTGTTCATCCAAATTTCAAAATTATTTTCTTAGAGTTTTTTGAGTATATAGATTTAAAGCCCTTTCAATTTTTTTGCAATAATGTGCAAGTTTCAAGTGGCTAAAAATTTCCGTTGTTGCGGTTTTCTTCCATATAAAAATAAATTGTGTTTATTCGTTATATAGGAGCAAATGCGGCAAAAAGAATCTTGCACATTATCACACTACAACTGAATCGGCTATAAAACTTCATACTCAAAAAAATTTTAACACTTCTGAGTAAATAAGTCTGAAATTTGAATGAAGATTAGTTGATTTTTTTTTTAGATTTCTACAAAGTTTTAAGCGTGGGTTTACATGTTTTTTTTTTAAATGAACTTTATTTTAATTGAAATTGAACATACTGAAAACAAATTTTCAATGGTTAACCATAAAACAATATGAATTGCATAAAGCTTAAAGGGGAAAAATGCCTTTAAAAAAAGAAAAGTGGATGATCTCCAGCAAATGATCACTAAACGCTTTATACCATCTGAATTTCATGAATTTTATAATAGAGTTATAGAAATATAAAATAAGCACTTAATTTCCAATATAAATTATGTCTTTATGATTTATTTTAAACCTTAAATGTGCTACTCTTCCACGCAAAAATCTGAAATGTGCTAGTCTTCCACGCAAAAACCTGAAATGTGCTACTCTTCCACGCAAAAATCTGAAATGTGCTAGTTTTCCACGCGAGTAGTGAAATGTGCTAGTCTTCCACGCAAAAACCTGAAATGTGCTACTCTTCCACGCAAAAATCTGAAATGTGCTAATCTTCCACGTGAATAGTGAAATGTGCTAGTCTTCCACGTAAAAATCTGAAATGTGCTAGTCTTCCACGCAAAACCCTGAAATTTGCTACTCTTCCACGCAAAAATCTGAAATGTGCTAGTTTTCCACGCGAATAGTGAAATGTGCTAGTCTTCCACGCAAAATCCTGAAATGTGCTGGATACTAAGCTTTATAGTGAAATGTGCTAGTCTTCCACGCGAATAGTGAAATGCAGTGTTGCCAACTTTTAATTTTCAAAAAGCACCAAAAACTTGGAAAAAGAGCGTTTTATCACACTAAAAGCACCATATTTTTTTAATCAAAAGATGCTTTTTTCAGTTTCTATTTAACAAAAGCAAGAAATTAACAATATTTACAAGAATACATACATAAATCAATACAAAAAATGTTTCGCTCATAACGATTGAATAGCCTCTACACATGCTATGATGGCTCATAGTTACGAGGTAATATCGAAGTACTGGGCATTAAAACTGGTATATCTCGAGAAAGAAAAATCGAATCGCAACAAATAAAAATGATGCCATAAGTAGAAATGAGCAAAAAATTTGATGTTTTCATTATATAACGTCAAATATCGTCAAAAACCGTGTTTTTTGCACTTTGAAGTTAGGATATCTCAAAATTCTAGTTCTAAGCAATTGTGCGGCCAGACTTGGATTCAACACCAAGAAACGATGTTTTTATTCAGGTGGTAAAAAATCAAAATTTGTACAAATAATTAGAAAAAAAAGAAGAAATACTTAACTTACGCGAATAGAATTCAACAAGATGGGTTTGTAACTTCAGCTTTTTATCAATCATGGTAATATTTTAGTGCATTTAAATTTGTAGATTCTTGTAAATTCAGTGCCGCCACAGCTTTAAATATTTCAGGTTTTACCTATCTCGGAGGAATTTTAGTTCAGAAAAAAGCACTAAAAAGGCATTAGGCACAAAATAATTTTTTTTGGCGTTTTAATTTTCAAAAAGCACTAAATCTAGTGCTTCAAGCAACAAGTTGGTAACTATCGTGAAATGTGCTACTCTTCGTAGGGACCGACGATATGTTGCTGTGCCAAATTTCAAGACCGTAGCATAAGTGGTTGCAGAGATAAGCGATATGAGAATTTCAGTTTGCATGGGTGGTGCCACGCCCCTTTCGCATTATCTACAACTTTTCGCTATTAGTACGTTATTGATATCATAAATAGCTGTGTCAAATTTCAGGACGTTAGCATAAGTGCTTACAGAGATAATCGATATGAGAGTTTCACTTCGTATGGGCGGTGCCACGCCCCTCTTTCCAAAATCTACCACTCTTCGCCATAAGTACGTTATTGATATCGATAGCGATAGCATAAGCAGTTCCAGAGATAAGTGATATGAGAATTTCAGTTTGTATAGGAGGTGCCACGCCCACTTCCCAGTACATACCATTTTTACCGTAAGTAGGGTATTTACAATCTATGCATCTGTGCTAAGTTTCAGTTCTCCAGCATAATTCGTTTTAGGGATACATTGGTTTTCACATTTTAGTCAATATGTCAGATGCCACGCCCAGTATATATCGGGATTAACATTTCTGGATTAGAGGAAGTTATATCCTTTAAATAGGCGTATGTTTCATTGAAATCGGGAATGGTGACTTCAAAAAAGGGATTGCCAAATTTTCTTGTGGCGTATTTATATATAGAAGATGTAGACGTAGATATACGTACGTATAATCTATACTTATAATAAAATTGTAACAGGTCGATGTCTGTACATTACAGATATTCAAGAAAAATAAATGGGGGGGGGTCTTTATTAGAGCACCAGAAACCAAATCAACCATTTTTAGAATTTTTGTCTGTCTGTATGTTTGCACGCGCATCACTCGAAAACGAATGGTTGGATTTGAATGCAATATCAGAAAACTTAGATAGATAGAGAAGGTGGAAATTTTTGGAACGTAAAATTGTTTGGCTGAAAAATAAATCCATGGAATATCACCACAGCGCGATTAACATTTCGACAAGAGTTAACAGAGGAAAATGTAAATTTCTGTTATGATAATGTTATATTTGTTGCAAGTGTCTGGCTGTGTGTTGCTAGGTTGCAGGTGAATGCAGAAACGGATTCATGTATATTTTTTTTTATAAAATTAAATAAATTAATATAGTTAAGTTATATTAAATGTACTTTTATATTAGTTAGAATTGCTGATTTGCATTTCTGCAAGACCATTTGTTAAATATAATTTATTCAATAGTTAATGTTGCTAAAAACTTAAAAAGCATCTGTTCAAGTTCGCTTCTTGTACGAGTATTATATTATTAAAAAGTGAAAATGCATGTTAGTTAAAAAAAGGTAAAATTGGTAAAAAATGCATGTTATTGATAGTTTTGATTTATTACAAAAAAAAAAAGAAAATTGTTTATATTATTTAGTTTTGTATTGTTCGAAAAAATTATGTACACATGCAATCAGCAAACTATTTGGTGATTTGCCGACGATATTTCAAAGGGGCTTTTGGTCGAAAAATCGGCTTTTTCTTTTTTATCGGTTCTTATGGTAGCTTCTATGCTTACGGGACAAAAATAATTTTGCGAATTTTTTCCACAAAAGCTAAAAGATCTTAAAACCATTTGAAACGATCCTAGATGTATTAGCCTTGAAACAGCACCCTTGTAGTAGCATCGCACATTTGTAGGATACGTTTCACAAGATTTTTACCACACACCATTTTTTACAAAAAATTTTTTGAATTTTAGTATAATAAAGTACAAGTTTGAAGTAGCTGGGACTAATCGCTAATTTTTGGCAATTTTTTTTGTCGACGGTGCTACGCATTTTTTTCATACAAAGTATGTATGTTCGAAATTTTTTTTATAGGGAAGCAAATGAGCAGCACGTTGCACTTTATTATACTCATTTTAATGAGCTAAAAACTTTAGGCAAATTTTTTGCTAAAGTTTCTGATTAAAAAGTGCGAAGTTTTGGTGAAACTTTGCAGAATTAATTTTGATATTTTTTGCATGAAGTCGGATATTTGGCTATATTTTGTTTTTGTTAGGAAAGGAGCTTTACTTTCATAAGAAAAAAAATTATAAACAAAAGAAAAATAAGCAAACCTTGCTAAAATTTAGAGTCCTAAATTATATTTTGGTCACTGTATGTGTTCCTCAAATCGAATCACAGGCATCCAGATTGGAAAATAATAACTGTTAATGGAGAAAATTGCGATCAAATACTAACATCATATAGGTACAACTTCGTTGGCATGCCATTTTAGTGAGCTGTTAAGGCGTCGAATTAACGAACACCGAATACGGGACATATACAGGACATTAAAGAAATACAGAACATTTAGCGTCCCGTATAAAATAAATTAATTACCAGGACAATTGGTCAAAAAAGAGGAATGTCCCGTATAATACAGGACGGATGGTCACCGTATCTATGCTAGATATTTTGAATGCAATACACCGCAGTTTTCTAGCCGCCTTAGTTTTTTCACAAATTCACTTTATACATGGACACATTGACAAAAAAACATACAAATGCAATGCACTTGTTAGCTTCAAAGTGGTTTTCTTGAAAAGTTATTTTTGAGTTTTATGAACATTTATTTTGAGCAAATGTGTTGCATGATAATTTTCCACTGCAATACTCGTATTACATATATGTAATATACACTAAAGTTAGTTAAAGGTTTTTGACTTAATTTTCAATAGAATATCTGTAAAAAGCTGCAACTATGTAAGTTTAGAGTCGACTTTATTTCTCATGCATGCGCATACGGATGTATGTATGTATGTACTTACATATGTACTACATATGTAAAAATGCACATACTCCAAATCATTTATGCATTGATAACGTTCCTACATACATACCTAAACAACCTCGAAAATCATTTATTGGTAACGTTCTTACACATGCACATACTATAACATACATATAACTTCCTTCTTATTTGAGATTCACAAACTTTAACTTCAGAGTTGTCTTTATTTCGTCTACGAAAATGCCCCAATAGTTTTGCAGTCAAATGAAAATGCATTTCCCACGCATATGTATGTAAATACATACTCCATTAATTGATAACATAAATACATACATGCATACATGCATATATAGATAAGTATGTACATACGTATGTGCATATTTCTGCCAAATACTACGCACATGCATACATATGTACAACTCAGTGTACATACACCCAGCAAACATTTGGAGTCATAAATGAGTCTTTAAGGAGTCCTATTTCGGAGCTATTACGCTCATAATGAGCTCATTTAAGAGTCCGATATGAGTGTGTTTCCCTTCCTACGAATGTCGACTTATATGAGCTTAAATTCATACATCAAATGAGCCTCAATATGAGTCATATTGGACTCTCATATACGGCTCATTTTGGACTCTTTTAAAACAAGTTTTGGCCTCATATATGACTCTTTTTGAGACCCTTATCGGCCTCATAAATTGCTACATTCGGACTCTTATTTTAGATTGCTCTTTGAGTCTTATTCAACTCACTATATTTGCAAAGGCATTCCGCAAAAAGTCCTTGCAAATAACATACATACATACTTACATGCATATACACATTCCAACATGCATTCAATAGCAGCTGAAGCTAAATTTTGTTAATTTTTTGTTTTCTAATTATTTTCAATTTCTGTATAAACAAGTTTAGATATAAATTTCAAATCTTTATTGTTTTTATATTGGCACAAGGTGCTGGCTCATAACTTGGCTCATATATGACTCCTAAAAGATTCATATAAGAGTAAACAATTTTTTGTTTTTGAAACTCATATTTCTTACCTACCTAGGACACCTTTCGGACTCATATATTCTGAACGCTCAGAATATGTTTGCGGGGCATGATCACGCACATATTCAAGTACAACAAGAACTATTTCATTCATAAACGCATGCGCGTATTTCTTAAGGCCAAATAAATTCATTCATATCAACCGCAGCACATCTCCCCGCAAATTCATCACCAACAAGCGCAACTTTTTCAGTCCG
Source organism: Rhagoletis pomonella (assembly GCF_013731165.1). Lineage (NCBI taxonomy): Eukaryota > Metazoa > Arthropoda > Insecta > Diptera > Tephritidae > Rhagoletis > Rhagoletis pomonella. Next base: position 6,423 of record NW_023463924.1, on the reverse strand, counting down.
ACACAAAAATTCTAAAATCTAAAATTTAAGAAATCTCGGCCAGTAAAGTGAAAAGTGGCAACTATTTCTCTATATCCAGTAAAATTAGTTATCTCGAATTTTGGTAATTTTTGGTAATTTTTGGCAAAGCAATCTATTTCTCTGTTCCACAACAATATTTCAGTCATTTACTAGTATTTTAGGGTGTAATTTTAATTAACATTAAATAAAGTGAACGTTTTCTGCAGGAAAATACATAATTTTTTTTTTAATAAAATCAAAACTCCTAAATTCACAAACATATGTGGTTTTATCAGAAGTTCACAAATGTAACGTGGCAACTTTGCTCGTTTGCACATTTTTCGGTCCGAAATTGTAAAATTGTTGTCCATTACTCGCCACGATTTTTGTACAGGTGGGTCAATGTGCCTTGAACACCATTTGTATAGTTGCAAAAAAATTATTCTATTTATTTTTGAATATTAAAAATTTCTAAACTTCGCAGCGTTTATAAAAATATATTTACATATATCCACGGATGATTTTTAATTTTTTTCACCTGTAAGCAAATCTTCAGTACCATACAAAGATTCAACAACATCAAAGTACAAGATATGGTATGTCCAAGCTAGTGCTAGTCCACTGTATATGTCCATATGTATGTATGCATGTATTCCTGTAAATATGTCAACTCAAATTTGATTTTAACCCATTTTAGCGGACATAGTTTTTTTCATTCCAGCCGTTAATATAACATGAATTTTTTAGTTAATTTTCATGAAAGTTACACGTATCGTCGAGAACATGTTTACATGCAGAATTTTAAACGAAATATTATTATTCTCCATATAAAATGTACGAGTATGGCTTTATTAAATGTTAACTTATGCGAAAACCTAAATATTTCGTAACCTAGGGTTAATATTGATGGCGTCTTGGCAATTCGCAGAAATTTAATAATTTGTCTGTGGATGGAGGACAACGAGGGGAAGACGAAAGCAGATCAATCGTAATATGTATGCACATATTTACATTTATTAATGCATACATATTTATGCGTTTGTCTCTTTGGATGAATGAAGAATTTCATATATGTAGTGATTTAGAGACTGCAATTTGAATAATGTGCTGTGGCGCGTATGCTAGAGGCGATGCAACATTTTGGCGTCTCGCCGTTTGTCTTGGTTCAAATCCCGGACGGACCAAGTAATATTTATTTTTTTTGTTTTTTTTTTTTAATTGTCATATCCATATTCCATTTTAAATTTTACTATTAGATTTGTTTAAAATAATATATGTAAATGGATGTGTAGGTACGAACGCATGTATAATTTCACATAATCGCTCAAATTTGCCAAAAGTTACTGAAAGCTTTATTGTAAATATTTTCACTTAAATATTAGTTATTGGAATTAAAATTTTATGCGAATCCAATTTTTATTCCCATTTTTAGAAAGAGCAAGTATGTATATGTTCGTGCCACAAAAATTATTTCATAAGTAGTTATGGGGAATTGCGGTTTTATGCTATAGCAAGTGCAATTTGTAAAAAATAGCGCTAATTTTTTTTTATTTGTTTGCAAACGGTCATGCGCATTTTATTCTACAAGAAATTCCCTTTTATTTGGTAAAAAGTGCAAAAAGCCGTCAGCAATAAAAAATCATTAAAAATCAACCTGATTTTTTAGCCGCTTAAAACTTGATCTTCTTCCACTAGAATTAAAAAACCGATCTATCTGCGTACTCAAAATTTTTCTAAAAACTCAGATTAAACAGGTTAAAATTTAGACGAGAATTCGTTGAATTTTCTATGTTCTGTGTAAAGTTTGAAAGTTTGACTTGTATAGTTTTGATTAAAGCATGAACCACATTTTTATAAAACGATAATAAAAAAAAAATTAATTGAAAAACATTGCCAATATTAAGCAAAAAACACCATGCACTCACTTTTGATTGCCAGTATATGTATGCATGTACATATGTGTGTAAACTTTATGCCAAACTATCATTATTTTAAATTGTATTTGCATCTTCATAAAAGGAGAACAAGATAAAAATTTAACAAAAATTACAAATTAATGAAAATTATGTGAAGATTTACCATATTTTCGTTTATTTGCTCGCAAAGAACATCACATTTCATGTTGCTCAACATTGTATTATGTTATCAACATTAAATTCAACAGACTTTCTACATTCCGACTTGAACTTTTCTAACGCGTTAATTTTTCGTCCGCGAAAAGTTTCCACTTTCAGTTTGCACCTTCTCTATCTATCTAAGTTCTCCGGCAATATAGAAAGAAAAAAATGAGAGAGTTGCCGCCTGTGTGAAAATTGCAGTTTAAGTAAATTGATAACAAAAAGTAAATATTGCAATATGAGTATCAAAAGAAAGAGGCTAAAGAAGGCTTACAGCCAAAATCTATTTTTTAGAGTTGTCACCTGTTTGAAGATTTTAATTTAATTTAATTTAGAAGATAAAATGAATATTGCAAAATTTTACTGCCGAAAATATTTTTAGGGAGGGTTGCCACCTGTTTGAAAATTTTTGTTGTCATAAATTGATAAAATAAATGAAATCTATATCTATACTTATAATAAAATTGTAACAGGCCGATGTATGTACCTTATAGAGATTAAAAGAAAAATTAATATGGTACGTTTTTATTAAAGCTACAGAACCCAAATAAATAATTTTTAGAATTTTTGACTCTCTGTCTGTCTGTATATTTGTACGCGCATCACTCGAAAACATGGAATTGAATGCAGTTTTCACCGATGTATCGCTAGAGGTCTAGCTTAGAGTGCTTTTACACAGTTCTAGTATTGAATTCAATTCTGCTCGCATGTGGAAGAGAGGGGCTGAGAAGAAAAGGGACGAGTACACATGTTTCTGTACCGTCAAGTCGTTTCAACTTTCTGGCTTTGCTTTCGGCATTTTCGTTGTTTCCGATTTTAAGAATCCAAAACTTGAACTCAACAGAATTGAAGCGTGTAAAAGCAAATAGAAAACACAAAAGGGAACGAGCAAGAATTGTTTTCAAGTAATTGAATCATGTAAATCGGGTGTTACAATAGGTGCGTTCGTTTAAAATCTCCAGCAGAAACCAAACAACTGCCAAATTCCGGCGAAATGTCATCTGTTCTCTCACAAGAGAGAAATATCCAAAATAGTACGCGAACAGAAAATTTGCAGAAACTTGCAAGTTAGACGAACAGCTGATATAATTTTTGTTTACATACAAAAGTGTAAAATTTAAAACGTACGAAAAGTCGTCGCAAAGTGTTATACTGACACAGTTTATTGATTAAACAAATAACTACTTATTTCTTACAAGTTTAATTAGTCGCATTTTGTAATTTTTATCTTCCAAACCATCAAATTCAATTTTGTGATTTGCGTAAATGCCAACCAGCTGTTTTTGATCAACTGTTTCCCTGTTGGCAAATTGCTGTTGGCAAAAATTTTTCCAACAGAAACTAACAGCTTCCCCTCAAAATGAAATGTCACTTTGCTCTCTCAATTTCCCCTACTTTGCAAGTTTTTTGCGTACGCGAACGCAAAAACCTGTAAGTTTTGGTTAAACTTGAACAATTAACAGCTACGCGAACGCACCTAATATAGAAGAAAAAAATTAGAGAGTTGCCACCTGCATTTAAAATTTCAGTTTAGGTCAATTGATACGGTTAGTATATACATACTGCAATATGGCTGTCAAAAGGAGGAGGTTTTCAAAGGCTTACAGCTGAAAATACGTTTGTGGAAGGGGTTGCCGCCTGTTTAAGCCACCGCTTAAAGCGCAATCCGACGGCCGTACGCGCAATCCACGGCCGCCTACCATCATCGTGCCAAATTATGCGAAAGGCAGTTCAGCTAACATCGTCGGACTACGCGCACGCGTCCTTATCGGAGTCAACACAGTGTTGTACTACATTTACCAAATAAATTTGTAAATTTGTGTGTGACAAAACTACCTAATTCAGAAAAATAAATCTAAATTTCGGAACTATTAAATTGGAAAAACAAAGTCTTTTCTTACAGCGGAAACAAAGTGTGTGCAAGCAAGGTGAGTGCGAAGGGACCAAGCGACCAAATTATTCACCACCTATTAGGAAACTTTAATTTAATTTAATTGCATAATATTGCAATATTGGCATCAAAATAAAGAGGCTAGAAAATTTCAATGCCGAAAATATTTTAGGGGGTTTGCCAACTGCTGGAAAAATTGTATTCATTTAAATTTGTAAAATAAATGAAATATTACAATTAGGACTTTAAGCTAAAGAGGATTAGGAAGCTTACTTTTGAAAATATTTTATTAGATCAAATCTAAAATTTTTATAATTTTGGTCTGTCTGTCTGTATGTTTGTAAGCGCATCACACAAAAACTAATGAATGGAATTAAATGCAGTTTTGACCGAAGTACATATTGCTAGAGCTCTAATTGAAAATATAGAATCCATTGTTTTTTGTTTTAGTTTATCGTCGATCATTATTCCTAGTTATTTGAATGTATTAACTTTTTCCAGTGCGTCGTTGTTTATATTTATACTTAGCAATGGACTGTTCTCAAAATTTCGCCTTAATATAACCACAAACTTAAATTTATTGACACTCAATTAAGTGTGTTCAAGCATAGCCAATCGCACTTTTTTGTAACTTCTGTGTGGAAGGTTTTTCGCTAAAAAAAATCAAAACTGCCAAAAATTAAGAAATCTGAGACGTCACGCTTTACATTTCATGCAGTTCTCTCTACAATGTATTTCACTAAACTACTTAACGGCTGCACCGATTTGGTTTAAATTTATTTATGCCAGCACCTTGAAAATAAATATGCCGGCCAAAAATGTAGTCGTTATGTAGCTTGGGATATTCCTAAAACTCTTAAATAGACTATAACGTACAAAACCAATATATCTCTAATACCAAATACGCTGGGGACCTGAAATTTTGCACTGATGCATATATTGCAAATGCATTGGAAAAGGGGGCGTGACACCTTCCATACAAACTGAACTTCTCATATAGCTTATCTCTGGAACCGCTTACGCTAATGTCCTGAAATTCGACACAGCTTCATATGTTATCAATACCGTACTTATGGCGAAAAGTGGCAATTATAGGAAAGGCTGGATCAATATACATTTACATAAACGCGCAAATATCATTCGATTGGGAACCATTTTCTCCTAGATGTAAAAAAGTAAATATTGCAATATGGGCATCAAAAGAAAAAGGCTAAAGAAGGCTTTCAGCCAAAAACTATTTTTTAGAGTTGCCACCTGTTTGAAGATTTTAATTTAATTTAATTTAGAAGATAAATTTAATATTGCAATATGGGTATCAAACTGAAGAGGTTTAGAAAATTTTACTGCCAAAAATATTTTCAGGGGGGGTTGCCACCTGTTTGAAAATTTTTGTTGTAATAATTTGATAAAATAAATGAAATCTATATCTATACTTATAATACAATTGTAACAGGCCGATTTCTGTACCATATAGATATTAAAGAAAAATTAATATGGTAGGTTTTTATGAGAGCTACAGAACCCAAATAAATAATTTTTAGAATTTTTGACTCTTTGTCTGTCTGTTTTGTACGCGCATCACTCGAAAACATGGAATTGAATGCAGTTTTCACCGATGTATCGCTAGAGGTCTAGCTTAGAGTGCTTTTACACAGTTCTAGTATTGAATTCAATTCTGCTCGCGTGTGGAAGAGAGGGGGTGAGAAGAAAAGGAACTTTCTGGCTTTGCTTTCGTCATTTTCGTTGTTTCCGATTTAAAGAACCCAAAACTTGAATTCAACAGAATTGAAGCGTGTAAAAGCAAATAGAAAACACAAAAGAGAATGAGCAAGAATTGTTTTCAAGTTTTTCAATCATGTAAATCGGGTGTTACAATATAGAAGAAAAAAATTAGAGAGTTGCCACCTGTGTTTAAAATTTCAGTTAAGGTCAATTGATACGGTAAAGTAAATACTGCAATATGGCTGTCAAAAGAAGGAGGTTTACAAAAGGCTTACAGCTGAAAATACGTTTGTGGAAGGTTGCCACCTATTTGAAAACTTTAATTTAATTTAACTGATAGCATATATTAAATATTGCAATATTGGCATCAAAATAAAGAGGATAGAAAATTTCAATGCCGAAAATATTTTAGGGGATTTGCCAACTGCTGGAAAAATTGTATTCATTTAAATTTGTAAAATAAATGAAATATTACAATTAGGACATTAAGCTAAAGAGGATTATTCAATACCGTACTTATGGCGAAAAGTGGTAATTATAGGAAAGGCTGGATCGATATACATTTACATAAACGCGCAAGTATCATTCGATTGGGGACCATTTTCTCCTAGATATTTAAATCCCATTGAACTATTGTAACTTTGTTTTTAATTTTTAGTAAAAGGTAAAATTTATGTGAAAATTTTGAAGAAT
>NW_023463923.1:9102-12359 GCF_013731165.1 Rhagoletis pomonella | reverse complement strand
CTAGTTCAGATTTTTTTTTATTTGTATAATCAAATTTAATACATAGTATCTAATTAGTAATTAGAGTTAACAATTTATATATTTTTCATTATGAAAAGAAGCATTTCCGCATTACCGGTCAACAACCGGTTTCTATTTTCAACATACATGCTACCCGATGCAATAAACACTCTTTTTGAATTCACTGAGGAAGGTGGTTCGCAGAGATACTTCATTGCCAGTGTAAACAAATTTGGAAATTCTTTGCGACTATGCTTACAACAAATTAAATAATCTTCATGTCTGGGTATAAGGGGTAGCTGTAAATATTTCTCCATCGTTTGGCTATCCATATCACTACAAAAACTGGAACCAGCCAAGGCATGTATATAGACTAGGGCTGCCAGACGTCATGGTTTTCCAGGATATCTTCTGGTTTTGACAAATTGTCCTGGTGTCCTGGTCCACACTCCTGTCCGGTTTTTTTTAATGAAGATCAATGCAGACACCCATTTTATATTTGGCAGATTTTTGGTATAAAAACAAGATTAGCTTTCTGTTATTACCCTGTGGGGAAAATCTCTAGTTCTGAACTGGGGCGCTTCTAGTACATTTAGACCCAGTACTGGTTCGCGATAAATCTCTTTTGCATGCAAGCAACTGGCGAATTTAACATGGCGATGTCCTAGGAAGAGTCAATTGCCCCCCCGCTGCATCCCTTTTTCGATAGTTCCGAACTAGTCCTAAATTCTATAGTTCCGAACAAGTTCTGAAATCGATAGACGAAAGAAAAAAAGTATCATGATTTTTCAATCTTTTTGGTTCTTCCGTGTGTGCGATTTTAAGTTATTTTGGAAGAAATGTGTTTTCAATTTGAAATTAAATTTGTTTGAATGATTGTAAGAAATGTACGTTTACATACCTTTAGCTGTAGCTGAGTTTGCAGAGGTGCTCGCTGTTATTTCTTAAATTCCAAACGGTCCCAAGATGTTGAAATGTTAACTCAAATTTTAGTTTTGTATTACCAAGCTATGAAAAAGTATCTGCGAAATGCAGAATAGAAGCGTATTTGAACGAAAAAGCCGCCAAACACATATCTATGTAAAGTAAACAAGACCCCCGCTGCATCCCTTATTCGATAGTTCCGAATTAGTTCTAAATTCGACAAATAAGATCTAGTTCGTTCTGCATCCCTTTTTCTATAGTTCCGAACCATTTCTAAATTCGTCACTTTAGATATCGATTTCTATTGAAAAAACTGAAATAAATTAGTTTTTAAAAGTACCACTTTTCACCGATTTTGGACTGGTGGGGATTTAGTTCATATCGGACTAGTTCGTCTTTGGCGATAAAGACCTAGTACGGAACTAGAAATTTGATTCACTAGTCCGCGGTTTCCCTACAGGGTAGTAGTCGAAAATCGATAACCGCACGTTTTTCTAACATGTTGAATAATACCTGACGAGCTTCCTTTTTTTATAGTTCATTTGATTAAATTCTTACTTTTTTATCTTCACGCAAATACAAGTTACTTAACAGGTACACCGCTAAGGGGCTATACGTACTACCCAGCAGATAATTTCAGGATCTAAAATCTCGTCCAAAAGGCCTTTATGAAAGTCGTTCCTTTCTCCTTTCTTTTTTGTATGGAGTGGCTCAAACTGAAGAGCTTCTGCTTTCGCTACCCAAAGGAGAGCTTCCAGAAGGCCTTTTGGAGAAATTCTTTTAATTCATAAAAATCATACTCATTAATGAATTTATTAATGCTTATTGAATTTCATTTTTTTATTTATTTACAACTGCGCTTATAAAGAATATTCACTTGTATCTTAGCTTTTTTTCTTCTTGTCCTCGTAGACCGCCAGAACCATTCGCTTTGCTCCCTTATCCAACTTCGGAAAGCGCAGAACAGACATCGCGGCTTTTGTTACCGATGATGTCGATGTCTTCGGTATAAGCCAGCAATTGCGCGCTCTTGTAGTAAATTTTTCCCTGAGCGGTTCAGTTATCCAGCTCTTATTATCTTCTCCAACATCAGATTAAAGAAGTCACATGAAAGGGAGTCGCCCTGTCTCAAACCCCGTTTGGTAGCGAACGGCTTGGAGAGGTCTTTCCGAGTTCTGACGGAGCTGGTGGTATTGCTCAACGTCATTTTTCACAGCCGTATCAGTTTGGCGGGAATGTCAAATTCACACATAGCGGCGTATAGGAAACTCCTTTTAGTGCTGTCGAAATCGGCTTTAAAGTCGACAAATAGGTGGTGAGTGTCAAGCCTTTTCTCGTGGGTCTTTTCTAAGATTTGGCGTATTATGAATACCTGGTCTATGGTGGATTTTCCGGGTCTAAAGCCACACTGATAAGGTCCAATCAGTTCGTTTACGGTAGCCTTCAGTCCTTCGCACAATACACTTGATAATACCTTATAACCTATGCTTAGAAGGCAGATCTCGCGGTAGTTAGCGCGAATGGCGGGGTCGCCTTTCTTGTGGATTGGGAAGAGCCCACTTAAATTCCAGTCGCCAGGCATGCGTTGATCTGACCAATTCTGCAAAAGAGTTGATGCATGCTCCTTATCAACTCCTCGCCACTGTATTTGAATAGCTCAGCTAGGTCGCCATTGTTGTTCTGACTGGAAACTTCCTGCTGTCGGCCAGCATTTCAAGCTCTTCGCACTCACGTATTTCGACCTCTCTCTTCTTATTGCGGTAAATACGTCTCGCTTCCCTCTTCAGATCCCTAAGCGGTCCCACATAGCGCGCGGCGCGTCCGATCGCAGCGTGGCCCTGTAGGATGATCTACTTATGGGGGGGTGAAATAACACAAACGGCAATAACGCAAAATTTGCTTTATTTCACTTTTAAATGGGAAATAATACCAAAATCTGAGTTTTGCTTTATTTACAACAAAGGTTGGAAGTAAAACAAATTTTGCCGTATTTCCCATTGCTTATTTATACTATTTGTAAAAAAAAAGAAAAAACAGTTTACTGACAGAAGGAAAAAGAACTTTGTTTATTCCAAAAATACAATTAAACCAAGGCACATTGAACAGGTAATATCAGTATAGCAGCTGATTTGATTTTTTTCAAATTATTTGTTCTCGAAAATGTCAAATATTTTACATTTCTTCTCACAAAAATTCTAAATTGTTAAAACCTATTTGCATTTGAAACATTTTCCATACAAAACCAGCGATTAAATAGCAGCATTTGGAAAGCTCGCCCAACTCTGCAGTAGGGATGCAAACGATGCAACGATATTTCTGAAACATCGATAACA
>NW_023463923.1:0-6102 GCF_013731165.1 Rhagoletis pomonella | reverse complement strand
ATTTCCATATTCTATTTTTACTCTTTCAATTTCACTGACCAGCGCTGCAAACGATATCAACTAGTAGGCTAACAACCAGAATTGAAATTTAATACGCAAGTGCTTACCGTACTACAAGTATACAGATAGTAGATTTGCTACTCCCTTTTGGCAGCAGCAAATATCTCTCGTACGCGATGAGAGAAAGTAGAGTACGTACTTTGGTGGAGTAATAGCAAGTACGTCAAGTATTTACTCTCTCAACGCCAAGTAGTGTATGTATGCGGAAAAAGAGTAACAAGGTGTTGGGAGTAGAGTACAAAGCAAGGAGTACTTATTGAATGAAATGCGGCAAATACACTTGCGCTGGACTCTAATATAAATATGTAGAAGTACTAGACCTGGCAGTCTGGTACTACGCAGCCTTGTTTTTAATTGGTAAAGGGTTGAAACCAGGGTTCGGAAATATTCGTTTATGAACGTTCGCGAACATGTATTTATGATTTTATACGCGAAGATGAACGTATCAAATATTCTGTATTGATTCTCCTTCGCGAACGAGAAGCATAAAACAAGTCCAGATCGTTCGCGTTCGCGCATGATAGGTAGAACAAATTTTCGCTGTTGTTCAAACGCGAATGTATTGGTATACCAAATAGCATGCGTTCATATATGTCGTTCTCGTTCATAAGTGAATGTAAATGCTGCGCCAAACATTCGCGGAAAGTTGGTGGGGCTATAGATACTATTCGGTGCGAAAGCAATTTTGTTAGTTGCATAAGATTTGCACTGTTCATTCGGTTTTCAAAAATAAGGTGTCAAATGAAAGGTCTTGGCCTCAAGATGGGCAGTAAGGATATACTTTTTTAATAGGGTTGCCACCTGCGTTTAAAATTATGATATTTACACCATTCTCCCGATTTTCAGAAATGAGGTCTCAAATGAAAGGGCTTGGCCTGTGGATGTGCAGTAAGGATATATTTTTTAATAGGGTTGCCACCTGCGTTTAAAAATATAATATTTACACCGTTCTCCCGATTTTCAAAAATGAGGTGTGAAATGAAAGGGCCTGACCTCTGGACGTGCAGTAAGGATATATTTTGTGAACAGGGTTGCCACCTGCGTTTAAAGATATGATATTTAAAGCGATCTCCCGATTTTCAAAAATGAGGTGTCAGATGAGGGGGCTTGGCCTCTAGATGTGCAGAAAGGACACATTTTTTTGATAGGATTGCCAAAATTATAAAATCTGCGCGGTTCTTTGGACTAAAAAAATAAGGTGTGAAATGAAAGGGCTGGGCCTGAAGACGTACAGTAAGGCTTTATTTATTGAACAGAGTTGCCGCCTGTCTACAATATTATAATATTTACATCCTTCGCATGATTTTCAAAAGTGAGGTATCAAATGAAAGTGCCTGGCCTTTAGAAGTGCACCAAGGCTTTTATTTTTGAATAGGGTTGCCTTCTGTCAAAGAGTTATAATTATTACACCGTTTGCCCGGTTTTAAGAAACGTTTTATTTCAAAATACTAAATACTACTTCTAATAATTTTGAGGGGTGTGCTCAAAACGATATCTACAGGCAGAACCACAACTATTTTTTTTGAATAACATTTTTCCTTATAGATTTCTGGGAATACTATCGATCATCATTTAACGAAGATGCTTTTCATTTTTGTTACAGGTCAGCACATTTCAGCAAGTCTAAAGATTTGTCTAATATAAATAGAGTAGGTAGGTAGAAGTAAAAAACAGAGACTTATTAATTATTATTCGCGTATATAATTATTAATTATTACTCGCGTATATAAGGCACATACAATAATAATAATAGTAAGCTGTGTTTTGTAAAAGAAGATTATTATATTAAAAAAAAAATAACTAGATAAAAATGGGAAAAATTAAATTTAATTTAGAAAGATATGTGAAGTATGAAGAAAGCAGTAAGAAAAGCAAAAGCCTCATAGAAACTTGCAAACGTGAATTAAGTGAAAAGTCAGCAGCAAATATGAGACGACAATACAAACTTGTACACAAAACTGACATAATGGATAATAGTGATGGAAGTGATAGTGATATCAGTAGTAAAATACAACGAAAAACTGTTACCAAATTAAACTGTTCATTAAATAAAGCCGGATTTTTAAGATGCTGCATGGGATTGATAACTAAAAACAATATTCCTTTTAGAATATTTGACGACGAGGAGTTAATGGAAGTTGTACTAGCCATACCTGCAACACAAATTTCTGTTGAAAGAGCGTTCAGTGCACTTTCAACAATATTAACTAAACTTCGAACAACACTTTCAAAGAAATCCCTGTCAAATTTGTTAATTACAAAATAAACTTTGAGCTCCTAAATTTTTGAACACTAGATGTTGAAGATAGTAACTAAGCAAAACTATTTGTTGTTATCATAAAAATGAATTATCTTTATAAAATATGAATAATTTTTATGAAATAAAATATGAGTTATCTTTATGAATTTTAATTTAAGTAATTTTTAAGCACAGGTGGCAACCCCATTAAACAAATATTGTCGTTTGAAGTGCAAAACCGCTTATCAACAAAATGCAAAACCGTGGTGAGTGGATATTTCCGAACCCTGGTTGAAACACTTCTTTTGAAATAGCATTAGAAGTTTGAAGTGTGGCCAGAATGCAGAAAAGCTTGTTAATTAATGGAAAGCATATTCATCGCAATTACCAAGAACTTCACGTTGAACACAGGAGTGGGTATTTGTTTAAAAATCAGTCAAATGTTGGATTTATCGTCTTTGATGAAAGTATCTTTAAACATATTTTTTCTCAAGCTATATAACCGATTTGTCAGTTTGCAGCCTTAAAAATCCCCACTGATACTTGATCTTTGATGGCCGTGAAATGGAATATAGCCTTTGAATAAAATGTTTTTCATTTTTAGGTTCTTTTTGGACTAATCTTAAAATAAAATCGGCACACAAACAATTCATTTTTAAGCAGAAAACAAACACTGACTTCAATTCTCATATAAAAATTTAGGAGTATCGTTAATTTCTTCATGATCCAATGATGCGATCTAAACCAAATTAGTAGAATTATAGAAATGGGCTAACGTGGTCTAAAGTTATGCGGTAACATATCGTCGTTTAAAGTACAAAACCGCGTATCGTCATTCTGCAAAACCGCGTAACTGACTTTGGCTGCCAAAAATTGGATTTGCTCACACAAGCTCTTGGCTCAATCCTTATCCATTCGTCCTGAAATATACTAGCCAGAAATGCGATTGCTGTATAAAAAAGAGAACCATTTTGAAATATGAGTGTTTTTGCTCTCTAGAAAATAATTTACATAATTCACATACGGGGTTTTGCATTTTGCTGATACGCGGTTTTGCATTTTGTTGATACGCGATTTTGCACTTTAAACGACGATATATATATATATATATAAAATATTCCGACGAATTGATAACCTTCTTCTTTTTTGAAGTCGGTTAAAAAAGGAACCATCCTCTTTAATTTTAAACCATGTTTTCAAAAAAAAATTATTTTTAAATAAAATTATTATTAGAAATGAAAAACATTAATTTTATGATTATTCTATTATATGTACGTAAGATAGATATTAATGAAATTTTAAAAGATTCTTTGGCAAAATTTTCAAAATCTGGTTTTACGTCAGTTGAAGCCGTTCGTAACAGTAAAAAATGTCCAACAGCAAAATTCATCTATGCTCTCACAAGAGGAAAATATCCAAAATATTTAGTACACAGAACAGAAAATTTGCAGAAACTGCAAGTGATACGAACAGGTGATAGACTTGAGACATAAAAATGAAACCGTAAGAAAACAAATCCTGAATTCTTATCCTGGCACAGTCCACTGACTAAACGAATAATTACTTACTTGTCACAAGTTTAATTAGTCGCATTTTACTATTTTAACTTCCAAACCATCAAATTCGATTTTAGGATTTGCGTAAATTCCAACCAGCTGTTTTTGATTAGCTGTTTTCTTGTTGGCAAATTGCAGTTTGCAAAAATGTTTCCACCAGAAACTAGCAGATTTCCCTCAAAATGAAATGCCATTTTGATCTTTCAATTTCCCCTACTTTGCATGTTTTTTGCGTACACGAACACAAAAAGGTGATAGTTTTTATAACTTACAATGATTATCAGGTACGCGAATGCAACTAATTGCGAGCAGTATTTTGACTTACGAATTGTAGAGTACAAAGACTCACAGTTATACCTATATTTTATTTTTATATTTTAAATCTGGTACTTGATGCCGGAATTCTGGTACTTGTTGCCGGAATTCAAGCAATGACAAAGCTTTATGTTGCATTTCCAGTGCCTTATTTTCTTTTCATTCCACAAACTCTAACTCTTCTTCGCTTTTCTTAAAAAGGAGTATTTCAGATATTGTAAATTTATCCTCAATTATTTTACATAAAAAAGGTTTATGGAGTACTCAAACCTACATTTAAATAATTTCAGATCGGCAAATATTTCTTCAAAATCTGCTTTTAAATCATGTGCAATATTTTTTTTCTAGCCATAGAAAATTATGAAATATTATTTTTTTGAGATCATGAATAAAAAGACGTAGTTTAGCTTTGCAAGAAGTAGTTTAGCTTCAAAACTTTAAATAATTTTCGACAAATCAAAAACATTTTTATTCTCTCCTTGTAGAGACCAATTCAAGTTTTGCAAATGTTCCATCATATCGGTAAAGAACATTAGGTCAGAAAGCCAATTCTAGCCATAGAATAACAAGTAAGAAAGTCTAAGTTCGGGCGGAGCCGAACATTAAATACCCGGCGCAAGTATTAAATATATGTTTTTTCACCTTTCCGAAACCTATCGCTAGATGGTAAGCCGGGGTGTATCAATTTTGAGTAAATTAGCGTCCTTAAATTTCGAAATATTGCAGTTTCAAGCATTTTTGAAATTTACCGTTATATGAAAAGCGGCCGTAATTTTAGTCCGATTTCAATAATTTTTAAAGTTTTGCTTTTATGTGGCAAGCACAATAACCGTACCGAGTTTGGTACAAATTGCTGAAACGGTTAGCGAGATACATATATGTGATCACAAGTGGGCGGTGCCACGCCCATTTTCCAAAATTTTATCATAAACATATTTCTTGGTAAATAATTGTTGCAACCACCAGTTTTGAATAAATTGGCTTTAATATTTACTAATTTATCGAAGATTTTGTATTTCTTAAAATTACCGTTATATGGGAGGTAGGCGTGGCTATTGTCCGATTTCGCCCATTTTCAATACCATCCGTCCTACGCCCAAAAGAAGTTCACGTACCAAGTTTCGTTAAGATATCTCAATTTTTACTGGAGTTATCGTGTGCACAGACGGACGGACGGACGGACGGACGGACGGACAGACAGTCACCGCTTAATCGATTTCTCTTTTCATTCTGATCATTTATGTATACATTTGTATATATCTATCTCGATTCGTTTTGCCTGTTACAAACAACCGTTATGTGAACAAAGTTATAATACCCTTGTGCACAAGTGCGCTCGGGTATAAAAATACGTAGTTTAGCTTTGCAAGACGTAGTTTAGCTTCAAAACTTTAAATAATTTGCGACAAATCAAAAACATTTTTATTCACTCCTTGTAGAGACAAATTCAAGTTTTGAAAATGTTCCATCATATCGGTAAAGAACATTAAGTCAGAAAGCCAATTTTCATTCTCCAATTGCGATGAGTTGTATGAGCTTTACAACGACATGGATATAGTGCAGCGAATTAAAATACAGCGGCTCCGCTGGCTTGGCCATGTCGTTCGAATGGACCCCGACGCTCCAGCTCTGAAAGTATTCAACTCGGAACCCGCTGGTGGTAGCAGAGGAAGAGGGAGGCCCCCACTGCGATGGAAAGATCACGTGGAGAAGGACTTGGCTTCACTTTGCGTTTCCAATTGGCGTCAGTTGGCACAGAGGAGAAACGACTGGCGTGCTTTACTGAACTCGGCCAAAATCGCTTAAGCGCCAAAAAAAGAAAGAAGAAATTGCGGGTAATGTTCCGATCTCAATTTGCGTGTGTGTATATAAAAGGACTAAAATAAAAAAAAAAAACACACAATGGAAAAGAACGTCCAGCAAAGAAATATG
>NW_023463922.1:0-12363 GCF_013731165.1 Rhagoletis pomonella | reverse complement strand
AATCAACCCTACCAGAAAGAAGCCAGTCTACGACCCAAACATACCCCTGCGCGCATTGAGACCATATATACGCCTCAAGCTTGGTTATACAATCGCAACACATGCTCACCTATTACAACGTGCTTTACCCACGCCCTGTCCATTCTGTGAGGAACCCCTATCGCTAAACCACATTTTACTCTGTCAAACAACAGACACTCGCCGACAAGAAATATTAGAATCCGCCAACCCTATCGAGTTGCTAAAAAATCCCACCTACAACAATGTTCAAGCAATGTATAACTTCCTTAAAGAAGTTGATTTACTTAAACGGATTTAATCTCATAGTAACATAAAAGCAAACGCCCACTCATGGGACAAAAAGGACAGCTGAAGGCCACCGATGCCAGTGCTGCGAATTGCAATATACTTGTAGAATATTAATTATTGTGCAAATAAGTTTATAAAATTAAAAAAAAATAAATAAAAAAATAAATACATTTTCCAAAATGTAACATTTGCATATCACTTTTAAACTCATTTATCAGATAAGCCAATGTTGAGGAGGTTTTTTGCGCCTTCTTCAAGACATTAACGTGACCTTTTTCTTGGGAGGCAGGTTTTTTGTTTAATCTTTCTTCAGCAACAACTTCCCATATATCCCATTTGAACACTTTTGGAGAAACAAGCGAATTAAATAAAAAAATCCTTTTCCACCTAAAAGTGACCTTCTGGAAATATTTCACTTTTTTTTCTAAAAGTCTAATTTCACGAAACTATAAAATCAAAGAAATCATTGAAACTCCCGAAGCAATAAATAGGCATTGGTTATTATCTTATTTTTAGTGTTTTTTGTATAAAAAAACTGGGTAACTTTCCGGAAATATTAAGCCTTACTCGTTAATATTAAATACATTTTTTTTGGTTCGGCCAGTGTGTACTGCACCAAAAATCTGGAAAAATTACGTCCGTGGACTTGGATGCGTAACGTTATATGTACTTGTACATGTGCATAGTTTAAAAAGGCCATAAAAACCCTAAGTTTCCATTACAATCAATAATCCAAGTTAATCGACAAAACCATACAAGTATGTTTATTAAGTGCGAGTAACACAAAGAAACAGTTGCTTATATCATAGCAACAACTTTTTGATGATTTTAAAAGGTCTTTCGTTTTTAATAAACACAACGCACATACCTGTATAAAGTAGGAAAAAGATTACTGCATTTTTATCCACAAGTCGTATTTCTACATAATTTGTAATAATGCTGTATTTTGACAAAATTGTATCAAAAATGTCGATGTGGTACCAATGTACTTTAGGGATCAAAAATGTATCAAAAAAGTACAATTGTACTATTAATTTCATCACTGATACCCATACTTGTTCTCTAAGCTAATTTCTCTGAATTGTTTAAATCCAGGAATGATAGAATATGCGCGTTCCTTATATCCCAGAAATAGTCAGAAAAAGTCCGAAGTAGTCAGATTTAGTCCAAAAAGCGTTCCTTAACTCGGAAATGACAGCAAAAATGAGAGAGCAACAGTCAGTGAGAGCGACTCTCATCAGTCCGAAGTAGTCAGATTTAGTCAGAAGAATTTTTTCTGGCAAAATCCTGAAAAGTGTCAAACTCAACTGAATTTAAAATAACGGAAATTAAAGAATACGCAAAAAGTGAGAATAATCTAAAAAGTAAAAGAAATGAATTGAAATTGGAAGGAGGCAAAAAATAATTGATATAGCAAGTGTTTATTGTGCTTGTGCTTGTGTGAATATGTTTTGACATACTTTTCTGTTCTTACTTGACGTTAGTTTTGTTGTTGCCATTCTTTGGACTAAAAATTTGGTTTTTTGCGTTCCTTTACTTTTCCTGTTACTCCCTTTAAGTGAGCGCATTTTGCTTACGCTCTGGCATTTTGACACTTTTCAGATTTTAGTCCAAAAAGATAAGGAATGAACCTAATACAAGATTGCGCCAATCGAGTTGAGAGCAACTGGGTGTGACGTCCAGCGTTGCCGTTTTGGTCCAATTGGACCAAAATTGGTAGGCTCATTATCCTTTGGTAGTTTGGTTGGTAGGATGAAGCTTTTGGTAGGCAAAAGTGAAATTGCAACCAAATTGAGCAATAAAATTTGTTTGCTTAAGATTCCATACTGCCAGTGCTATCTACTATTTATAGTAACTCTAAAAATATCTATGAATGGTAACCCTGTATTCAGAGAACGTATATTTATAGAGAAGGTCCAAGAACTGTGAATGCCACATTTTTCGAGCCAACAAAACTGGCGAAGCGCATTTTAAGAGCGACAAATATTTGGAGTACTTAATAGCGAAAACAAAATACAAAGCAGAAAAGAAGAATGTTAACAGAGCTAAATCTCACGAGAGCGTTTGGCGTGTTAATTAAATATGAATATTGGTGATTTTTGTGAGTGTTTGATTTTTTGAGAAAATAAAGAAGTTCTGCGCAAAAATACTTCCGGTCCCCTTTTCCGGCAACACAGAAAGGAGAATTATACTTAGTAAGGGTTATAATCCCTAAGCGCGGCCGAAGGCCGCCTACGCAGAGTGAAGTTCTGCCCAACAATACTTCCGCCCTTCTTTTCCGGCAACACAGAAAGGAGAATTGTACTTAGTAAGGGTTATAATTCCTAAGCGCGGCCGAAGGCCGCCTACGCAGAAAGAAGTTCTACGCAAAATTACTTCCGGCCCCCTTTTCCGGCAACACAGAAAGGAGAATTCTACTTAGTGAGGGTTATAATCCCTAAGCGCGGCCAAAGGCCGCCTACGCAGAAAGAAGTTCTGCGCGAAATTACTTCCGGCCCCCTTTTCCGGCAACACAGAAAGGAGAATTCTACTTAGTAAGGGTTATAATCCCTAAGCGCGGCCGAAGGCCGCCTACGCAGAAAGAAGTTCTGCGCGAAAATACTTCCGGCCCCCTTTTCCGGCAATACAGAAAGGGGAGTTCTACTTAGTAGGGGTTATAATCCCTAAGCGCGGCCGCAGGCCGCCTACTCAGAAAGAAGTTCGTTTTCATGTATGCACTATTTCGGTTTTTTTCATATGCATTACTTCGGTTTTGAGTCGAAACTGTGCATGTATGCATTACTTCGGTTTTTGTCATATGCATTATTTCGGTTTTGAACCGAAACTGTGCATGTATGCATTACTTCGTTTTTCTCATATGCGTTATTTCGGTTTTCAAACGAAAGTGTGCATGTATGCATTACTTCGGGTTTTTCATATGCATTATGTCGGTTTTCAACCGAATCTGTGCATATATGCATTATTTCGGTTTTCAAACGAAAGAGTGCATATGCACAATTTCGGTTTTTCTAATATGCATTATTGCGGTTTTCAACCGAAACTGTGCATATATGCATTATTTCGGTTTTTTCGTATGCATTATTTCGGTTTTTTTCATATGCATTATTTCTTATGCACAGTTTCCATATGCACAATTTCAGGGTGCCTTTTGGCAGTAATATGCACATACATACATATATATGTATGCATGTAAAAACGTCATCAGTTAATGGAGTACGTATGTACATACGTATGCATGTGGAAATGCACTTTCATTTGACTCCAAAACTATTGGGGCATATTCGTAGACCAAATAAAGTCGACTCTAAGTTAAAGTTTCTCAGTCGCAAATAAGAAGAAAGTTAGTTGCATCTTTTTTTCACAGATGCCTAATCCACTGAAAGTGATGTGAAAAAGCTGTAACTAACTTTAGTGTCGGCTTTATTTTAACAATGCATATGCCCCCATTAATTACATATAATACGAGTATAGCAGTGAAAAATGATAATGCACAGTTTTTCTCAATATAAATAAATTTTCGACAAAAACAACTTTGAAATTAACACGTGCAGTGCAATCAATGCATTTGTACGTTTTTTGTCAATGTATCCATCTTTGAAGTAGATTTGTGAGAAAACTAACGCAACTAGAAAACTGCAGTTTGTTGCATTAACTACATTAGAATCGTTAAAAATATAAAAACCGATTTTCTTCGCTTTTAATGCCGACATCAAATCACCAAACAGTACGCATTTGCGTTTTTTGGTCAATGTGTCGGTCTTAAAAGTGAATTTGGGGAAAAACTAAGGCAGCTAGAAAACTGTGGTTTGTTGCATTGAAAATAGCGTAGCATCTACCATAAGAATCGGTAAAAAAGTAAAAGTCGATTTTTTCAACCCAAATGCCGACGGCAAATCACCAACGAATTTGCCAATTGCATACTACATATTTGCATACCTTTCACATTTTAGATTCACAAAATTGTATCTCTCGCATACATATGCATGTACACAATATGTACATATTGTATCTCTCGCATACATATGCATGTACACAATATGTACATATTACATATTTCGACCTATGCATGCATTTATTTTAAATAATTAACTAATTTAAAGAACAATAAAAGCGTTGTTAAAACGTAAAAAGCCATCAGCATTTCATGTCTAACAAGCAAAATATGCATTTGCTTTGATGAGACAATTTCTGTTAAATTTATTTTGCCTCTGGCTGGGCTCTGTTAAAATTCGATTGGCTTGCCGCTCCTAAAATGCGCTTCGCCAGCTTTGTTGGTATTTGACAGTTTCCACGCTGATCCGTTCTTGGACCTTCTCTATAAATATACGTTCTCTGCTGAATTCATAGCAAGCAAAGGAAATAATGACAAGAGAAAGAGTGAAAGAAAGATGTTAAATGTCAAAAACTTGGCATTTGCGCGCCTTTCTTCAATTGAATTTAACAAACAAGCGAAAAGATTAGTGATGGACAAGTAAGTTAATTTTGCTTTAAATTAGTTACTTTTTAATCGTTGTTTATTTGCAGGTATATCTATAAAGCCTCTAAACCGTCCGAAGTAAGTGTGGACAATAATAACGACGACTTGTTCAGGTAAAAAATTGGGACTAAGTAGGCATGTACATATGTGTCAATTAACAAATACTGAAAATTCTCGTGGTGATGAAAACTCGCCTGCGCCCAAAAACCAAACTCAGAAATAAACTAAAACTAAAGAACTAGTACAAAAGGCTGATGCACATTACGTGTGGTCAGCAAAAAGAGATCTCAAAGATGTATGATTTTTTACAAACGTTTTGTATACAATTAGTGGATATAAAAACTTTTTGTTTTTGATAAAATATAGGATATAAAAACTTTTTGTTTTTAAACGAATAAAATGCTTGAAATTGTATTGTCGAAGAAAAAAAAACGTTTGAAATGGATTGAATTGATCTCAAAGATATATGTATGTATATACTCGGTACGTTTTTTTTACAAACGTTTTGGGTACAATATTTTTGATACTTAGGTTGTTCACACTTGCTCGGTTATCAGGTTATCTGGTTAAAAATTATTATTCTGTAGTGTATTTTATTGTTGTAAACTGAATTTTTTATTCCACAACCACATAACCAGATAACCTGATAGCCAAGCAAGTGTGAACAACCTAACTTGTATTTAAACGCATAAAATGTCTGAATTTGTTGTTTTATACATCAAAATGTTTGATATGAATTGAATTAATATCAAAACTATATACAATGCTTATAACTGTTTTTTATACGATACGTTAATTAATTTATTTAAACGCCCGAATTTATTTTGTGTAAACTTCAAGTATTGCATGAATGGATAACCGACTGTAGCACAGTAAACCATATTATTTGGTATTTTAATTTATGCCTACTGTTAATCTGCAAAACCTGTAAATTTAATAAAATCTCGTTTTATTGATAAAAAATTTTTTGGTAGTTTGCAAACTGATTTGGTAGGCTTTTTGGTACCTTAAAATATTCCCAAGTGGCAACGCTGGTGACGTCAGATTATTTTGAGAATGAGAGTGTAAAGAATAATTTTGAAGAAGAAGAGGAAGAAGCGAACAAGTGGTGCGAAATAGTGATGTAAAACTAGGTGGAATTGTACCTACTCTTCAGCTTCTTAAATTCGAACGTACATTCGGTACAAGCACATTATTTTAGGTACATTTGGAATTTAGTAAAATATTGTTTCATGTAAGTAGAAAAATTGTTATGGTACAAAAGGAAGATGTATTCCACCAACTACCAAAAATGTATGTGCAATTTAATACCAGCACACCAATTTGGTTTCCAAGAAAAACATGGTAAAATTAATCGAATTACTAATCAAATCAGAAGGGCATTCGAGCTCGGAGAGTACTGTATTGTGTTGTTGTTGTTGTTGTAACAGCATACAAATTCCCCAAAGAGATTTTGAAGACTGTTGCTGGAGTGACAGTCCTTGGCCAGATATAAATCGTTCCGGTTACGTAGAACCGACTGTCGTGTTGTGTTGTATTGTAGTTGCGTTCCAGCAGCAGTCCGAATAGCAGGTTTTACAGGATTTACCGGAACAGGAACCGTATGTAAGGTGTCGTGCGGGAACAGCTTCCTGTAAAATCCTGTAATTTCCTGCTATTCGTACTGCTGCTGGAACGCAACTTGTGTTGTGTTGTCAGTTTAGGTACGTATATCTACTTTTAGGTACAACTTTTCGGCAAATTGGTACAATATGAAAATGTAATATTCATCACTAGTGCGAAAAAATAATAATGTGACGTCAACGAAAGGGTGGATGCTGGCAAATCGAGAGAGGACTAGCGGTCCGCGGAAGGCGCCATCTTTGTTTCGCTGCATCGTGGTTTAAATCATTTTTGAATTACTGACGTCAGAGTGAAAAACTAAAAACGCAATTTTACTATATTTGACCCATGGTTTCGCGAATATATATGTAGATATTTGTGTTTAAAATTTACTGTCGCGCGGTGTTATATGTATAATGAGCTAGACATTTATAAAAAAATATTAGGTTAGGTTAGGTTAAACGGGTAGCTCTGCAAAGAGTTCACTCGGAGGCCGCGAAGGCCCATGGTGATGCCCATGGGGGTTACGACAAGCCTATCCCACATGTCTTCGAACCATTTTGATTTTCGGGCGAATCCCAGCAGTCCTTCCAGAGGAGCTTTCCCCAAGATATCCAGATTATCGAAGAAATGGTCCCCAAGAAACTTGAGGCGTTTTTCTCGAAGTGCTGGTCACTCGCAAAGGAAGTGCTGGACGGATTTTAACTCCTCTCCATCCCTGCAGATTCTACGGATATCGTTATGCGGGGCTCCGAACAAGTCAGCCGTGTGGCCAATGGTCCAGTGTCCCGTTAGTATTCCTGTGAGAAGCCTGACGTTTCACTTTGAAAGCCTTAATAGACTCCTTGTTCTTCGTTCATCGAGCTGTGGCCAGAGCGAATGCCGTCGTCATTCTTTCGACTTTTGAAGACAGAAATCGCAGGCGAAGTTTCACGATTTGGATCGCTTCCCCGAGCCCTATCTCAGATTCCTTCCTAGCACATTCGTCCGCTCCCTCATTTCCCGGGTCACCACAATGTCCCGATAGCCAGTGAAGATTGATTATGTGTTGCTGTAGAGCTTGTAGGGATCATCGGCATTCTTTAACGCATATCGATGATCGGTGACTGTCAACAAAGAAGGCAAGTTTAGATGGAGCTAAGTCAATCTTGCCCACCAACCTTGCCGCCATATGGATTGGATATATCTCAGGTTGAAAAACACTGGGTGTCTATAGGACTCTCTTAGAGTTAACTCCTGAGAGAAGACACCAGATCCGGTTCCGATATCCATTTTGGAGCCGTTCGAGAAGATGGGTATTTCGTCATCGCTGAGAGCAATATTAAACTCCCAGCCACTTCTGTCAGGAAAATGGATCTCGAAGTTTCGATTGAAGTCAATTTCCGTGACCTGATAGTCACAGTTGCTGCACACCACCCCCACTCTCCCGAGGATTGTGGCGTGACCTTTGCAAGTTGTTCGCAGCCTGTTGGACGCACTGTGTCGTAGAGCCCTTTTAGCTGCGATACTATTAACATATAAGTCTATAGGTGGAATATCGTGCAGGGTCCCAAGCGATGCCTGGGGCGTTGAATAAATCGCCTCCGTTGTGCATAAGCATGCTTGTCGTTGCACCTTTTGCAAGTTGATTAGATGGGATTTGGTTTCAACCGCCTGCTACCATACTAGCGCGCCATAGGTAAGGATAGGTCTATCTACCGCCGTATAAATCCAATGTATTATCTGCGGTCGCAGACCCCAGTCTTTTCCAATAGTAGCTTTGCAGGAGTAGAGCGCATTGAGCGCCTTCTTTCTCCGCTCTTCGGTGTTCCTTTTCCAAGAAAGCTTAGAGTCGAGAATAACCCCCAAAAACTTTGCTTCTTTTGATAATTCAAGATTTGCTCCATTGATGGACGGAGGTCGAAAATTGTATATTTTATATCGCTTGGTGAAGAGAACAAGTTCGGTTTTAGTGGGATATACCCCTATACCGACTCTTTCTGCCCACCCTGCCAGATCGTGAATTGCAGATTGTAGAATCGCTGACCGTGGCGAGGAATTTTCCCACGACCAGAATGACTAAGTCATTCCCATAAGCAACGACCTTAGCGGCTTTCGATGTACGGAGCAGGAATTCTTTTAGCACGAGGTTCCACAGTAGGGGGGATAACACCCCCCTTGAGGTGTGCCACGTGTGGCTGTTTTCCTTACTTCTGATGTTCCCAAGGAGCCATTGATGTTTCTGGTGCTCAACATATTGTCGATCCAGAGAGTGATCATTGGGTCCAGTCCTATGGCCACCATGGAGCAGTGTATGGATGCCAAATTAACATTATTAAAGGCGCCTTCCACGTCCAAGAATGCTACCAGCGCATGTTCCTTGTGGCTCAGTGCTTGCTCTCTACTCCCAACAACCTCGTGCAGGGCTGTTTCAACCGACCCACCTTTACGGTAGGCGTTGCGTGATCTGCAGACTCAGAAGCCTCTCCATTATTTTGAGAAGAAATGCTGAGAGGCTGATGGGTCTAAAATCTTTTGCAGTGATGTGGCCCGCTGTTTTTTGGGAATGAAGACCACTCTTACCTCCCTCCATGGCTTTGAGATATAGCTTAGGAGGAGACTCGCCCTATAGATTGTCGTTAGCCAGGGGGTTACCGAGGCGCTTGTTCGTTGTAGCATGGCTGGAAAGATTCCATCCGGACCCAGGGATTTGTAGGACTTGAAGGATCTGATAGCCCAAGCTACTTTATCTGCAATAATGATTTCGTCCACTGAACTGCCTTGCCTGTGGGTACTAGGGTGTTCTGTCACAGGAGCTCCTGTGTCCCCTGCGTCACCGCAGTCAGGGAAGTGAACGTCCATAAGGTGTTCCAGTGTTTCAAGGCTGCTTTCGGTGTGCCCTCCTCCTGGCTTTTCCAGGAAACCGGGAGGAACGGAGTTTTTCGACAGGCACCTTCTTAGTCGTGCGGCTTCAGTAGTCGTTTCAAGGTCCTCGCAAAATTTGGACCACAAAACCTTCTGTGATTTCTTTATCTCTTGAACGCATTGAAGTTGCGACGATATTCGTCCCAGTCCTACGCGTTCTAAGTGAACTTCGTTTTATTGAAAGGTTTCCTAGCTGCTATCCTGAGCCGCCTTAGTTCGGCCGTCCACGACCTTCGGTGTCGCTTAGAAGGTTTGCTCTCGGGACAGGTTGCTATGTAACATTTGTTCAGAGACTTCGTTAGACAGAGGACCGCTCCCTCCAGTTGGTCCGCTGACATTGGCTCCACCGTGTACGGGGGACGCGTTCCGGACACCAACTGGCTGAATTTATTCCAATTTGGCCTACGAGGATTTCGATAAGGTTTTAGTGTCGGTTTGCTTAAGTCAATGGAGAATACGATGCGACAGTGATCAGAAAAGGGGCATTTTGTTGAGACGTGCCATCCGTCAACCCTAACATTGTTCGAGTTAGTTACAAGAGTTATAAAGATTCGAGAATGAGGTCGGGTACTCCCCTCTGCTCCAACATTGCCACTGTCATGTCCGAATCGCTAAATTAGGGAAGAAAGAGAATATTAGTGCTTTTCTTAGCAAGAATACAGCTTTTAATTTTACCTTCTGTCTGTGGGGTGAGAAGTAGAAAGTCGCTAGTGGATAGACCTGTGACCCTCCCCGCCACTAGCCAGGGTTCTTGTAATAGAACCACGTCCACATCTTCCTCACCCATGAAGAGCAGCAGATCCTCCGATGCTGCCCTGCAGTGATGCAGATTAATCTGCACCACGTTTAGGCTTTTCGGATTCTCTTTCAGCATCGGGGATGATCACCCTAAGGTGACCGGTGCCATATCTTATTTGGCCGGCTTTGCGACGCAGAATCTGCAAGGATTGTGGACAGATCTTGAACCACAGGTCCTTGCCGTTACTCTTGTCGCGAGCGCGGCCTCGGACAATCGTCCGGTCGTCAGGGATGACATCCACATTCTGACATTTGATTGGGATCCAAACTCGCACTGTCGTACGAGATGGCACCTCTGAGAGCGGAACAACTTCCAGTTGTGCGTTTGCCCAAAGTTCATCTTGGTTGCGGACGAAGTTTGTTAGGAAGTCTAACGACTCCTTGTTACCGCATCCAAAAGCTTTGACTCCCTTCTGCCACTTGGCTCCATCAAACATACCAATGTTGTTGTGGTTGGTGCGCTGGATTTCGAAAGTAGTGCCCTCATAATCTTTTCTTTCAGGAGCAACCATTTGTCCGTTGGAATCTTTCATTCCGAAGCCTGGAGCTCCGGCGCCGAGCATAAGGCTGATGAGGTTTTCACCCGCTTTCGGCTCAGGCTGTGTCTTTTTGTCGTCGGACAATTCTCTCTTCGGTTTGCGGGAAACCGGTCCTTTACCACTGGAGGCAATAGCAGCTGCCGATGTCGAGGTCTTCTCCCCCTCCAACCGTGGGAGCACCGGCCTCGCAGTCTTCGGCACTTAGGTGTCAGAGACTGCGACGGCTGGTTAGTTCCATCAGCGGACGAGTGCGCAGCTTTCTTCATCGGCAGACAGCTTCCGCCAAGGAGGGGGGTTTGCATACCTCGTATCCCTTTTCTGATTCTGAAAAGCCTTGTCTCTCGGCGTCAGAGTGGCGGGGTCGTGCTCTCGCAGTCTCGCGAGGAATCGACGAGAGCTTTTGTACCCCATCTTCCTCTTACGCTCCTTGTCCTTTCCGATGTCGTGCTTGGCATGGCCTTGAGTCGCCTTAGCTCCTTCGGTTGCAGCCGGTCTTCCGATACCAAACTGAGCTGACTCAGCGGAAGGGAGTCCGCCCAGTTGCGATCCTACTCATCCGACGAGGACATCAGTGAGTAGGTGTGGAAATCCTGGGAGTTCGACTCGCCAATGCCTTGCCAATGGTTTTGCCACAGTAGCTCGCCTATCAATCAAGCTCGGTAGCCTCTCGATCGCTTGGGCCTTTTGTTACCACACCAACGATAGGGTCTCTGGAGATTTTAGAACCCTCCTTTGCCGGATACTGAGGGCCGGGCTGATTAGACATTCCGGGGGGTGAAAAATTTGTCCTGCCGCCCAATGTGTGTGAGACATAGACCAGGGAGCCGCCCAGTAATAAGTTCGTGTCGTCCTGAGTGTTCTTCGAATCGTGTCTTGTGCAGTCCGAGTCCAGCCCAACTAAGGAAGCTCAGCCATGTGCGAGAATATACCGCCTCGCACCGGTCGACAGAGCCTCGTTAGCGATGAAAGGGACCACCAAGCCTTGACGGGCAGTGGGTGAGGTTGTCGTTTGGGAAGGATAGGTTATAGATTCACTTCACTTTCCCATTGGATTGGTCATGAAAAGGTGCAAATTACAAATCCCGCAAATCCCGGGATTATTTGTCAAGAATACCGAGGTTTTTTGGGACCTTAAAAAGGCGGGATACCAGAATTAACATTCCTAGTACAGACGTTTTAACGCGATGTAAAAGTAACTGAGTAACTCTATTATTCTTCGCGCTGTAAATATTATCGCCCAATAATAAAGGTAGGGGCAAATAGCTATGTTATTGAAGAAAAGAAATAAAGAAAAAGAGTTAGTTCAAGATATAAAACAAAATTCTTAGAAAACACTAAAATATTAAACGTATCATAATCCCCTTTTTTCTATATGTTTTTGTTTATGTTGCTTTGACCAGGGCTTGAACCCAGTCGCAGCGGAGTGAAAGCGCGCATTGCTTACCACTACACCACTGCGGCCGACGTTATCTTATAGTTGGTGTCGATTTCAAAATGAAGGCGTATCCTTGTTCAACAGAAATACAATATACAAATATAGACAGATGAAATACCTTAAAAGCCACTTTCGCGAAAGTAATTTAAGTGAAAAATTATTTTTTCTGTCAGGTTCTATATTGAATTCAATTAAAAAAATAAATTTTCATTAAATTGCTTTCATGAAAGTGGCTTTTAAGGTATTTCGACAAGTGGTGATTTGAGATTTAACACTGCACAAATCAACCCTAATTACAC
>NW_023463921.1:0-12364 GCF_013731165.1 Rhagoletis pomonella | reverse complement strand
ATCTTTTTTATATTTATTCGGAACGTTGCGAATTTTTGTCTACTGCTAGAAACGCAAAATAAAAAACAGAACTTTTGCAACGATTCGTATGAATAAAAAAGATTTTCCCTACGCTTCCAAGGCAGTTAAAAAATGCGTATAATTTTCGTCACGAAATTGATATCATAAATTTTGTGTTTCTAGTTCAGCTTTCGTCACTCGAAAATTTTACCTCAAAGAGATGTTTTATTTGTAAAAAATACGCTTAAAAATGAGCTGATTTTTATGGCTTTGTACTGATTTTTGATCCCGACTGTACTGATTATGTCACTATAATATCTGGCCACCCTAGCTGTTACAGACGACGCCGTTACGAATGCGTTGACGCAGTTGCCGTCGAAAGTAAACCAACTCGCAACTTTTTTGTTGCGTTCATGCGTTGACATTTGAAAGTACATTTGTAGATCAGCAAATTGTTCAACGTAGTCAACGCTCCAACGGATCAACGCAACGCCTCAGCAAATAAAATTATGTACCTTCAGCTTAAGGGTTGTTTAGTTGGCAATCTCAGTTCTTTATAGACATTAGAATTCAATGCCAGGGTGTGCGGAAATAGTCACGTATGCATTTCTTAAATGGTATGAAATGCGATTGGCTTAAAATGCAAGTGGAACCGTAGACTATTTTTATTACTTCCTGGCACTGTCAGTTTAACCCTGGAATTCAGTAATTCAGTCTCATCTCAAGTCACTAAATTTGAGATTATCAATTAGTGACAATTTTTGTGACTTGAGACGATTTGGGAATTCAGAAGGAGAGAGTCACAAAAAATTCACCACAAATGTGTGGTGAAAGCAAACACAGACATCCAACCGACAGTGTTTATGTATGCCTTTTGCCCGCGCCGCCCAAAGAGTCGCAATGGCCGAGTGGTCAAAGCATAAGGCTGGCAGCCGAGAGGGTCCGGGTTCAAGTCCTCCTCGGTCGTAGAAAATTTTTTATTTTTTTTTTATTTAGTAATTTTTTATTTTTTTATTAGTTTTTTTTTTTAACAATCTTTAGATTTTAATGTTTAAAAAACAAAAAAATAATTTTTTTTCAATACATTTGTATGATATCAAAGCATTTTGGTTTATTTCCTAATGAAATTCTTGTTGAACAAATTTCCTCGCTTCATTTTCGCGTTTTTTTAACAAAATGGAAAGAAATAAGTTTTTCCTCCATACTTCTATTTTTGTTAAATTAGTGACTTATTTTTGAGACCAGAGACGTGAGACAGCGTACTGAATTCCAAATAGTCTCAAATTCCAAGTTCACCACCAAAAGTCACTATTAGTGACTAGAGACCGCTTACTGAATGCCAGGGTTTGTGTTTTTCTAGATAAGTTATACATACCTACTACATGTGTAGTGCAACACACTTGTTTTAGTTATAGGGCGTGTGTGAATCGGTAACAAAGTTTGCGGCAAGTAAATTTTTGACAACTATGAGGTGAATAAAATTTCAGTAGCACATGAGGCTAGTGAAATTTTTGACAAATGCATAGAAAATTTTGACACTCGCAAAGACTGTTGCTGTGAGTAATTTTTCGTAAAACAAAAGCTTAAATTGATGAAATGCAATCAGTGATGTTAGATGTGTTTAAAATATCAATTTCACTTCAATTTGTAATAGTTTATTCCGAATAAATCTGCGGTTATCAAAAATTTACTGCTGTCAAAAAAAGATTTCATTTCACACAGCAGATTGGCAAAACTGTCTCACCATAGTAAAAACATTATTCAACAGCTTTCCCCATAGAACTTTGTTACCGATTCACACACGCCCATACTATTGTTACGATTATCCTCGAAGCTTTGAGGGATTTCCCAAATATACTCGGGCTCGTATCGCTGGATTGTTAAATAAATGCTCACGATGACCAAATTGTAGTACAATTAACTTTATTGTACAACAAACAATTTACAATACTCGCTAATATAGTAAAAACACTTTATAATACTTGTTAAAGCAATAACAAGGCTTTACTAAACTTGTTAACACAATTAAACTTATAGCTTGCTGACTTGTAACTCGTAGCTAACTCAACTCCGCTGTGTCGTGGCTATTATATACCTGCGCTCGCACTTATGGCAACTCTAGAACGTTCTGAAGTTTATCGCTCATTCTCTTTCTTTCGCTCTTCGCAGTGTCCATCCAACTTGACGTTTCTCTTTGTGGAACATTCTACGTCATTCCTCGAACATTCTGCCTATTTCTCGTTGTTCGCTTCGCATTGCCGCAGTATTCGCCACACTATGTTTAGGCTAAGAATTATGTATGTGTAGGTTAAGAGTTTTTGTTATAAATGAAGGCTCTGGGACACCAGAGGCGTCAGTTATCTACCAAACCCCCGCGTAAAACACTACATTCTAAAAAAACACTGTGTCAGGATTTTGATTATAATTTTGTATCCTCTTTGAAACAAAACAAATTAAACGTGTAAAAATACAATTGCTGAGAATCAAAACAAAGAGAAAATGTAATAGGTGACACAAATAATATGATACGAATCTCTTCTTCTCGTGAGAGCGCTGTCAAAAAGTTCATTTTTCATAACATCTTCCCATAGTGCCACTGCCACGAAATTCAGGTATGGGTATTTATTAAGAAATTCTAGGAGATTCCCTTTTATTGAGTAAAGCACTCGAAAATCAAAAAAATTAAACACGTGCTTTGTACTTGCGTGTTATAAAATTCTTAAAAAATTAGTGAAAGTATTTGTCAATGTTATGTGGCTTGTTAACATTTTATTTTTTAGTAAAAGTATTTTTACTTATAAACACAGCACTTTTGCTTGTTTTATAATTGCATGTACAATAAATCCCCTGAATTCAAAGCAGTGCATTTTAAACTTGACTAGTAGTAGCTGTTCATCGCCCGCTGAATTGTTTGTGCTGCCAAGTCGTAAAACGAGTTTAGGGGCACTCTCAGAAGCGAAATGGGAGAGTCTCGTATCATATTCCCCATCATTGCGAGAGTCATGCCGACTCAAGTCGTTTTTCGAGAGTCGAATCGTATCGAAAATTTCACGTCATTGCCTAAAAATTCCCACTCGACTAGTGTATTAAAACGGAAAAACTTGGCAGCACTGTATAGTTTTCGACGATTTTGATCGTTTACTTTTTTCAGTACGACAGTAGACAATGCTACTGTTGCTGAGTCGTACAATTTAGCCTATTTTACGACCTAAGCCTGCTACACAGTTCAATGTCAGCGTGAGCTTTTTATTTTGACCAATTTCTTGGTTATTACTTAACTTTTTGCAATAGTTGATACATTAAAAGGTAGGGAATTAAAATATCTTTCAGATTTATAGAATAAAACTAATTTAAAATGCATAATATGCCTTTTTCCAAGCTCAGGTTATAGCGACCCGATCTTCGTACAATTTAGGCTATTTTACGACTTAAGCCTGCTACACAGTCCAATGCGAGCGTGAGCGTGAGCTTTTTATTTTGACCAATATCTTCGTTATTACCTAACTTGTTGCAATAGTTTATACATTAAAAAATAGAGAATTAAAATATCTTTCAGAACTATAGAATAAAAACTAATTTAAAATACATAATATGCCTTTTTTCAAGCTCTTACTCAACTGTGTACGTACGTAAAGCATTCGCATGTGAACAACAAGTCTTGACAGATGTGTGTAAGCGTCCATAAGAATACAATTGGAATTCTTTGCCTTTGCGATCGTTCACGCTCACGCTCGCATTGAACTGTATAGCAAGCCTTACGCAATGGCCTTATTGTTACGATTATCCTTGACTACTTGACGGATCTACCAAAAATCTCTAGGTTCGTATCGCTGGATTGTTCAATAAACGATCACGATGACCAAATTACAGTACAATCAACTTTATTGTACAAGAAACACTTTCCAATACTTATTTATGTAATAACAACAAATAACAATACTTGTTCAGGCAGTTAAAGCACTTTACAAAACTTGCTAACACAGCTGCACTTGTAGCCTGCTGATTCGCAACTGACTTGTCTGGTAACTTGATAACTTTGCACTCATGGCAACTCTAGAACGTTCTGCCGCCCATCGCTCATTCTCTCATTCTCTCGCTCTTTGCAGTATTCATCCACTTGACGTTTCTCGCTGTAGAATATTCTACATCATTCCTCAAACATTCTGGCATTTTCTTGTTGTTCGCTTCGCTGTTGCCGCAGTGTTCGCCACACTGCCCTCCACCTAAGTCTGATCGCCCCGTTCAGACACGCTTGCCGTTCTAAACGCTGCAAGCCTTTCCAAGTGGACCATCTTGGCTCTCGGTCTCCCAACGCTCTGGATTCCGTACACCGCGTCATTCAGCCGTTTGACAATCCTTTATTGACCTTTCCAGTTCCGTGGTTTTTAGAGGTGAAGCCTTTCTTCCGCTGTGGCTTGTACATCAACACAAAATCACCTTCCTGGAAACCCTCTCGACTCGTTACGGTACTGGACATTGCTTCCTGCTTATCTGCGGGAGTAGACCATCTCATATGGACGTGCTTCTG
Source organism: Rhagoletis pomonella (assembly GCF_013731165.1). NCBI lineage: Eukaryota > Metazoa > Arthropoda > Insecta > Diptera > Tephritidae > Rhagoletis > Rhagoletis pomonella. The sequence continues at coordinate 7,836 of NW_023463921.1, read as the reverse complement.
CCAGCCATGACTACCAGGTTTCGATCCTCGATTTGCACTGCCTTAAGCCCATCTTGCTAAATCCGGATCCTCACGCTAAAACTTGCCTACTATTTCCGCATATCGCTCTTCCGCCGATGTCAACTTTATTGACCGGACATGTATAACCTCATCCCTGGCCTCAGGCTTTAATGCTTGCCTTTGCATCCTCTGCCGACCCTGATCTTTTCCTGGATACTTCGAAGCGCGCCCACTGCTTCCACAGCCGCCTCCATTTCCGACCACCGGCGTATCTCCATTGCAACGTGGTTCAGTGGCTTTCCTCCTGGCGGAAACACTGCTTGGCTTGCCATGACCATTTCCTTGACTACCATATGGCGACTTCTTCTTTTTACTGAGTTGGCTTAACCTCCACGCTTTTCCTTTATAGCTGGACCTCTTTTTTCTCCGGTCGGAACAACTTCAATCTTCGGAATTTCCAAGACCAACCGTCTTCTGCAGTACTGGTTGTAACAAACCCTAAGTGGTGCTTTCCTGACGCGATATATAAGGATCATTCCCCGGAGGTCAATCTTCTAACATCTTCTTCAGCTCTGTGCTTGATTAATTTCTCTTTTCCAACTCCTGTTTGAGTTCCCTGATCTTCAGCTCTTGATTTTTCGCCATTTTCAGGACTTTCTCCTATGGGATTTATTTAACAATCCCATTTCTGACACCAGTTGTTACGATTATCCTTGACTACTTGATGGATTCACCAACAATCTCTAGGTTCGTATCGCTGTACGCTTTATTGTATAACAAATACTTTACAATACTTGTTTATGCAATAACAACAAATAACAATACTTGTTAAGGCAATTAAAATACTTTACAACTGAACTTATAGCTTGCTGATTCGCAACTGACTTGTCTGGTAGCTTGATAACTTGCAACTAACTTGACTTGTACTGCGGTAGCAGCCTTATATATCTGCGCTCGCACTCATGGAAACACTAGGTTCCAGTTTTTCAGTGCCAGTTTAAACTTAGATTAAGTAAACTGAGTTTAAATTGAACAGCTGGCTGGCATTTGATTGGCTGATCTTAGTTTAAACCAGCCAGATCGGGCATTTAAACTGAGTTTAAACTACGGCCGTGCACTGAAAAACTGGCCCTAGAACGTTCTGCCGTATATCGCTTATTCTCTCATTCTCTCGGTGTTCGCAGTATTCATCCACTTTACGTTTCTCACTGTCGAATATTCGACATCATTCCTCGAACATTCTGCCATTTTCTTGTTGTTCGCTTCGAGTTTCCGCAGTATTCGCCACAATATTATCCATGATAGGTGACCCGCAGAGTAACCGTTTCTAAGTTTCTAATTAAGTCAAGTCAAGCTTCAGGCTTCCAGCTGCAAAATTCAGCTATTACTGAAAGCCCGAAAAGCGCCAAACGCCTGAAAAGCTTGTTGTGGAGTTGTACTCGAATATCGTTTTTAATGCGATAAAACGACGTACAGTGGGGCAAAAAAGGTTGCTGTGGACAAATCAATTTTAAGAGCCCAAATATGAACCGATTTTAAGTTTCTTTCATCTAAATAAGAGATAATTAAATTTCGCGTCGATCTATCCGTGGCGGTTTTTTAAAAAAGCTCTAGTTTTTTATTTATTTATGTTGAAAATTAAAGAAAAAAAATTTTACGTTTGAATGCTTCCAATTTTTTGGAAAATACTGGAAATTAATTTCAAATGCCTGCAATTATTTAGAAAACTATTCATAAACATTTTTCCATCAGAAATATTTAATTAAAAAATATTTTTAATTTGTCATCTATACTGATATATATTTTGAAAGCCGTTTTTTCTAATCGAAATGATAGTAGAAGAAGAATAATTTCGATATATCAAGGGGGCGTGGCACCTCCCATACAAACTAAAGTTTTCACACAAGATATCTCTGGAAGTATTCACCGTAGAGTGTGCAACTTAGGATAGAGATTTATAATATCAACGCCAAACTCATGGAAAAAATGGGAGTTATTGAAAGAGGGGTCGTGGAACCTCCCATACAAACTGAATTTCTCACATTAGAATGTGTATGTGGTGTGAAAAATTTTAAAAATATATATTAGTATAAATAACAAATGAAATAAATTTTTTAATAAAATCTATCCTATGGAAAAATGTTTGTGAATAATTTCTTAAATAATTGCAGACATTTGAAATTAATTTTAAGTATTTTCCAAAAAAGTGGAAGCATTCAAACGTAAATTTTTTAAAATTCATTTTTGAACATAAATAAGTAAAAAACCTGAGCTTTTTTTAAAAATCGCCACGGATAGATCGACGCGAAATTTAATTATCCTATATCTAAAAAAAGAAACTTGAAATCGGTTCATATTTGGGCTCTCAAAATTAATTTGTCCACGGCAACCTTTTTTGCCCCGCTGTGCGTCGCGTGCTTAATGCTAGCTGGTTCATTTATTACTGAACTCGTAGAAAACATAAAGTAAATGACAAAGCTAAGAGAATGGATATATGTTACGAATACGTGAGAGGCGCGAACATACCTCTACACAGATACGCTTCTCACGATAAGTCCCGCTTATCGTTAAGATTTGATGAACCGAGTCTTCCGAATACGAAGGTTGTTTCTCTCGGTGAGCTGGACTCATCGTCAAAAATTGATGAAGCAATGAACTTTGTGACAAATGCCTGTAATGCTGCTTTCAAAGCCTCCTGCCCAAGCATCCTCCCGAAGGGCAAAAAGAAACCCCAGTGGTGGAATCCTGAGATTTCAGCGCTGAGGAAGAACAGCAGGAGGCTCTTCAATCAAGCTAAACGAACAGGTCTTTGGCAACCATACAAAGACGCACTCAAAGTTTTTAAGAAGGCCATAAAGAGGGCGAAACGCGAATCTTGGCAAAACTTCTGCGACAACATAGAAGAGAACTCTGAAGCCAACAGGCTGAGGCTCATCGACGAATATATTCGACGGAATATTAAAGCTGACAACCTCTCCTCGAATCAGCATGCATATTCCAAGGGGAAATCCGTGGAGACCGCACTCCATGAAATCGTAGCGACGATTGAAAAAGGATTGGCCTTAAAGGAATACACGCTCGGAGTTTTTCTCGATGTCGAGGGTGCTTTCAACAACGTCTACCCGAAGTCTGTTGTTAACTCCCTTCTCATGGCGGGGGTGCAGCGAGGTCTGGTGGATTTTGTTGAGCTCCTTCTCGGAAAGAGAACTATTCTATCAGAACTGGGGGATGGTTCCATTCCAAATACGTGACCAGGGGCATCCCCCAAGGGGGCGTTCTCTCCCCTCTACTCTGGAATCTAACAGTGAACACTATACTTCTAAGCCTAAAGAGCACCGGTTGTCAAGTCAAAGCGTACGCCGATGACATAGCAATCGTTGCAACGGGCAAACATCTTCAGCTCCTGAGTGAGTTATTGCAAAACGCACTCGGTCTGGTAAACATCTGGTCCAAGAAATGTGGACTTAGTGTCAATCCTGCCAAGACAGAAATGGTACTTTTCACAAGGAAGTATAAAACTCCCTTATTTAAACCTCCCACCCTAAACGGGGTGGCACTTACTCTCTCAACCGAGGTCAAATACTTTGGTGTTATTCTGGACAGGAAGCTGGAATGGAAGCGAAACATTGAAGACCGCTCCAGGAAGGCCAATACTTCCCTCTATGCCTGCAAGACGGCTATAGGCAAAAAATGGGGAATACACTGGATGTACACAGCTGTGATAAGACCCATCCTTTTCTACGGGGTCAGCGTATGGTGGCCTGGGCTAAACAACACCGTATCCAGAGCCAAGGTGGAACGTGTGCAGAGGACGGCTGCCATGCTCGTCACGGGAGCCCTGCCCACTACACCCACCAAATCTCTGGAAATAATCTTAAATCTTCCACCTGTGGATCTCTACGGCAAATTTCAGGCCGGCTGTAGTGCGGCCAGGCTAAATACAATCCAGCCGTGGAGAGACCTCAGATTCGGGCACGCAGAATTTCTTGAAGCTCTACCGAATAATCTAGGACAAATAGATTATACCACTCCTCTACTCTGTTTAGATAACAAATTCTGCCCAAGAATCCCAGAAAGGAACGAGTAGGAAGGGGCCACAGACCTGAACCCAGGGTCTACGGCCATATATACAGATGGTTCCAAGCTTAACAAAAGCGTGGGAAGCGGGATCTACTGTGACGAACTCGCGCTAAATCTCAGTTTTCGCTTACCGGACCATTGTAGCGTTTTTCGAGCGTAATTAAACGCCATAATGGAGACGGCTCGGTGGCTTATAACCTCCGCCCCTCCAGGACGGCCTATTTCTATCTATTCTGACAGCCAGGCTGCTATCAAATCTCTCTAACGAAGCAACGTACAAGGTAGCCATCGAATGCAGGAAGACTCTCAACGTGCTGGCATCAAAATGCTCCTTGACTGTTGTATGGGTCCCTGGACATAAGGACATCCCTGCCAACTGCCTAGCCGACGAACTGGCAAGGAGGGGGATGGAAATATCTTTAGTCAATTCTGCTCGGAATGCGGGCATACCTCTAACCTCCTGCAACCACAGACTAAAGGCGAAACTCGTTGAGGAGGTAAATATAAGGTGGGCTGTGGAAACCACCTGCCATATTACCAGGCAAATATGGCCAAAGATTGATGTAAAGCGATCCATAGCTCTCACCCGGCTAGACCGCTCCTCTCTCAGATTAGTAGTCGGGGCAATCACCGGACACTGACTAGAGCTTTCCGCCTGCAACACATTCAAAGTAATGACTTCGGGAACATGGATCGGAAACTCGTTGTTTCCGACCATGATCAACAGCTTGTTCATAGCGCGGAGCGGAAACCAGAGCTTTCCGCCTGCCACACATACGAAGTAATGTCTTCGGGAACATGGATCGGAAACCCGGCCTTACCGACCTTGATCAACAGCCTGTCCTCAGCGCGGAGCGGAAACTAGGTCTTTCCGCCCGCCGCACACAAAAGTAGACTGAAGACAAGGCCTCGCCAGCTACCAAACCTTGCTATTTTATGTTATATTTTTTTTTTTTTTTTTTTTCCGTAGGAGAGGGAAATGCTTTATGCACTGGCCGGGGGCGCTAGTCTCTATACTACCTTCCCCGAGTGTGGGACTCCCACCGAAGCGTGTTGGGCTTCCCACTAAAACCCAAACTCTCACCGCCCGCGCAAGAATCCCGCATCTGGCACCGCAATTCTGCATGTCTTCAGATGCAGGAGCGCGCTGTTAGAGCCATGGGGCTGCTCTTTTGTAGGGGCGTTTCATTCGGGTGTCCTCAGTAGACAACCGTCCTCTCGTTTGCAGCGGAGTACGAATTTCACGTATCTCGCAACTGCTTCCCACTTTTCTGCGCTGGAAATCATTACTCCAACTATGTTGTTCGGAGTTATGTCTACGTGTCTTTCTTCCAACATTCTGCGCGAAATCAAGAAGTGTTCGCAGGTGAAGAATGTGTGGTACACGTTATCTTCGACGTTTCCACAGTAGTGACAGAACGGTGAGTCCACCCTTCCCATTCTATGAAGATATTCTCGGAAGTAACCATGACCGGTGAGGAATTGCGTCAGGTAGAAATCAACTTCCCCATGTGGTCTGTTTGAAGGTCGGCTATAAGGGAGTGTGTCCATCGACCTTTTGTGCTCGCGTTCCAGTTTTGTTGCCACTGCTAGATCAGTTGCTCGCGCGCCCTTGCCGCGGCAGCTGCTCGACCTATCTCGGCACTGAGATTGTAAATCTCTTTTCGCTCGTAAGCAAGTAGCTCAATTGGCATGACGCCAGAAATAACTAAAACCGCGTCCGCGGACACTGTACGGTATGCAGAAGCAATGCGTAGTGCCCCTCTGCGCTGTACCGAAGACATTTAAATCCGGTATTTTTTGACTTTCAATGCGTCAGCCCATATTTCTGCCCCGTACAGGAGCACCGATTGGACCGCTGCCATCAGAAGCTTCCTGCGGCATGGCTTCGGGCCGCCCACGTTCGCCATCAGCCGGCTTAGAGCCGCCGTGCTCTGCGCAGCTTTTTCACATACTCCATGGATGTGTTCCCAGAATGTGAGTTTGCTGTCACGAGTTGAGGTCCGACCATTATATTTATAATTGTTGGGATCCGTTTCCTGGTGAAGAGCACGATCTCCGTTTTGGCTGTAGCCAATTGCAGACCGTGATCGCTCATCCATCCACTGACGTTGCGCATGACCTGGTTTAGCTTGAGCTGTGCTAGCTGGACATTTCTTGCTGTTATGACGGCTGCCACGTCGTCCGCGAAGGCGACAAGGAAGGCGCTCTCCGGCATTTCCGTGCGCAACAGACTGTCATACGTGGCGTTCCAGAGGTCCGGGCCAAGTACAGACCCCTGTGCCGCTCCGCCGGTTATACGTCTCTTTCTCTGACCTTGTGTTGTGTCGTAGAAAAGCCAACGGTCTCTGAGGTAGTCCTGGATCATATCTAGCAAGTATGTTGGAACCTTGAATGACCGTTCCAAGGCCTCCAGCATGTCGTCCCATCTTGCCGAGTTGAAGTCGTTCTTGACGTCCAGTGTGACTAGCAGCACTATTGGCCGCGCCTGGTGGCAGGCTTCTTCGGCCTTATGTACCGCCTCGACTACTTCGCCAATTGCTCCTTTAGTTGAGTGTCCCTTCCTGAAGCCATGTTGTCGGGGTGAAAGGTCTCCCTCGCTTTCTATGGCTGACGTCAAGCGTATTTTGAGCAGACTCTCCATCATTTTGCCTGCTGTGTCTAGCATGCAGAGTGGCCGGAAGGATGAAGGAGAGTTTGGGTCCCCTTTGCCCTTGGCTATGAGCACCAGTCTCGCCTTCTTCCATTGGCTTGGGAAAACCCGGGCCCTAAGGCAGCTGTTGTACATGTTAAGCAGAAGATTAGGGCTCGTTTCCGCTGCTAACCTGATTGCCTCCGCTGGTATGCCATCTGGGCCTGGAGCCTTGCCGGCTTTCATGCTTCGCAGGGCTAGCTTCAGCTCGTCTGTCGAAAACAGTGGTGCCTCGGCTTGCTCCTCGACGAATACTGTGTCGGCTCTTAGTGGGTGTGTGGGAAATAGCGCATCCACTATATTCTTAACTCGGGCCTCATCCATCGCCTGTGATGATGTATGGAACTGTATCATCACTATTTTGTATCCTTGACCCCAGGGATCGCGATCCACTTCGTCACATAGCGCTTTCCAGCAGTTCCGTTTACTCTTCTGTATCTCAGCCCCAAGTGCTTTCTTAGCGCTTTTGTAGGCTGCTGCTCTGGTCAGCGCCTCGGGTCTACCACGAGCGCGCGTTGCGAGTCTCCGCATTCTATGGCAGGCCCTTCGCAGCTCAGCAATTCGGTCATTCCACCAGTATACCTGCTTTTTACCTGACCATGCTCTCCTCTGTGGCATTGAGGCTTTGCATGCCCGGTGAATGCAGCGCATAGTTTCTTCGACCAGCTTAGTAGAAGACTCCCTGTTGTGGATCTCTCCCGTTGTGGGTGAAATACCTTGGGAATCTGCTAGGAGTGACGTATCGAACTTGCGAACATCGACCCTAGACGGGTTCCATCCTGGTTTCCTGCGAGGGATACTACGTCTTTGCCCTCGCGCTATGTCAGTGACTTGGATGGTGATGTAGTTGTGGTCGCTACCACTCAGGTCTTCCATCACTCTCCATCCGTCAGCCATTCGAAGAAGGCTTTCTGAGACCAGGGTTATGTCAGGGATAGAGTATCCAAAACCCGGCCTTCGATATGTAGGGGTCGTTCCGGTGTTGAGGATGGTCAGGCCAATGCGGGCTGCCATTTCAAGGACCAGTCTTCCCCTGGTGTTTGTTTGGGGCATACCCCATTCCA
>NW_023463920.1:0-12364 GCF_013731165.1 Rhagoletis pomonella | reverse complement strand
TCGTTGCTCTTAAGATTAAGATAAACTTACGATTTAAATTAAGATTAGAATTAAGATTAAGATTAAAATTAAGATTAAGATTAAAATTAAGATATGGATTAAGGTTACGGTTGAAATTAAAAGCAAGACCAAAATTAACATTAATAAGATTAAGATTAAGACTAAAATTAAGATTAAAATTAAAATTAAGGGTAAGGTTATGATTATGATTAAGCTTAAGTCTATGATTAAGTTTGAGATTAAGACTAAGATTAATATTAAGATTAAAGTTAAGATTAAAATTAAAATTAAGTTTAAGATAAGATTAAGACTAAGATTAAAATTTAGATTAATTTTAAGATTAAAAATATAATTAAGATTAAGTTTAAGATGGAGACTACAGCTATAATTAAGTTTAAAATTAAGATTAAGCTTAAGATTAAAATTAAAAATAAGTTTACGGTTAAGATTAAAACTAAAATTTAAAATTAAGATTTAAAGTTAATCGAAATTAAATTTATGATTAAGTCGAGATGAATATAAAAATAAAAATTAAGATTAAGATGAAGGTTAAGACTTAGATTGAGATTCAGATTAAGTCGCGTGTCGAATTCACACGCAACTTTTGTTTTTTTTTTGTTTAAATAGCTTTACAAAGGTGTGTCACACTTTGAAATCGAGTTGAAAATAGAAGAGTTATTACCAAAGTCCAGCTTTGACTGTTGTTAAGGCAGATCGAGCCTAATGTACATACTCATGTACATATGTATGCTTACAAACATATACATAGTATATTTGTATTGAATAATTACATGCGCGTGTGTGCTTTGCGCAAAGGCAATGAATAAAGCAGTAAAACTTAAAGTTGCACAAAGCGATTAAAACAAAGTAAATAAAGAAACAAATAAAAATACAAAAAGCAGTAGAAGCTGGAAAGTTCGCATAAAGAAACAAAAGAAAGATTGAAATGTAGTGAAAAACATCGAAGTTGCAATACTATAAAAAATTGCAATAACGACTCGCTATTAATGAGAAGTAAAGACGCGTAAAGGTATCTACATACATACATACGTATATAAGTAGGCTACGTAAGAGCAAATACATGCCTTTATTGTATCAGAAAGACGAGGTAACCAAAGACCTTTTCTATGACCACTTGGAACACCTATGAGTGCTGCACCTTCCCGACCTACAAATAATGGTTAGCGATTTCATTGTCAGGATGGGTGGAGGTCTTTGGTCCCACCGTCAAAATATTTAGCCTAGTGGCGAAAACGTTCGACAACGGTCGGACGCTAACCCATATTCCCGGCGTACTAGATTTCACCATTAGAGCATCCATCACGCAACATAGCTGTTTGAAGCTCGAAAACCAGTAGTCACATCGATTATGTTCTGATAGATCGATAACATGTCTACAGTGTTTTAAACGTACGTACGATCCTAGCACCGAATATTGACTCGCCAGCTTTTTTGAACCATCCTCTGTGTGGTAAAGGGTGTGAGACTGACAATACAAGCACCGCTTGACGTCGAAAAGCTGCAATCAAAAGAGGTAGCGTGCATCTTCAAGAACTGACTTCTATAGTTGCGGTACACAATAGACCAGCAGAGGGCCATGTTTTCTGTCATTTAAGAGGGGGTGGACGGGTGGTCTAGGAGATCCTGTATTATAAACAAAAATAACAAAAAGATAATAGACTAAAATGTTCCTCTCATGGAAAAATGTTTAGAACCTTTACTTTAAGTGGCATAGGGAAACTACTCACCACAGTCTTTCGAAAGACTAAAGTCTTCAGTAAGAAAATTGTCGACTCTGGCAACTATTTTGAACGCTTTTTATCTGACGTTGGAAAGGTTAAATGAAAGATCTTCCAACGATATTATGCCTGTTTTTTTGCGAAAAGTTTTAGAAACATTTAATTAAATAAAAAATATATTTATGTATATTACACGCTTTAAAACAATAAAAGCTACAAACTGCAAGAAAATACACAAAAAATCCAATTAAAAAATAAGAAAAATTAATTAATATGCTTCAAAAAATTTAACAAAATGAAAAATTATATATATCTTTTTTAAAAAATCTAAAAATTAAATCATGGTCCAATGATCGAAACTAAACAAAATTACTGTGGGACCATCCTTGAGGTACCACATTTCTGAAAAAAAGGATTTTCCGATAAAAAAAAAATTATCGAAAACGGTTCACATAAACTAAAGTTATCCGGTAACATACATAAGCTTCCTCTTTTTTTTGAAGAAAAGAATAAAGTAAGTTTATAAAAATTAAAGTAAATTTTAAAAAGAGTTTTCGTTTAAAACAGTATAATCTAAAAGTTTTAAGAAAATTTAATAAAAAAAATAAATAAGATAAGTTTCTACAAATTAAATGAAATTAAAAAAATATTATTAAAAACTAAAAAAGTAAAACTTTAAAACTATAAAAACAAATTAAGTTTAAAAATACTTACAACACGTTAAAATAAAATCACTGAAATTAAAAATGAATATCTTATGAATTCTAAAAATTAAAAGAAAATTTAATTAAAAAAATATAATTAAAAAGAATACATAAAACAAGTTTATAAAAATTGAATTAAATGAAAAAATACATATTTCTCTTTTTGAAAGAACATAAAAATGAATTAATTTAAAAAAAATCTGAAGTTTCGGCCTTGCATCTCTCCGATGGAATTGGAAAAAGGTAGAAGACGACCTTATTCCGCTAAAAAGCAAACTCGTAGTACTCTCAATTCACTGTCAACTAGTTCCATTTCCTACAGGGTATTTATGAACGGTATTGTTATGTTGCTTTCAAATGGAACTCGCTGGTATTCGTTTAGATTCCGATACGATTGTGTATGAGTGTATGAGCAAAATTTTTTGTATGTATCATAGAAAATTGCACTTAATTGAAATGCTTTTTCGTGTGTAAGAGAAAGGCGGATTTGAGCGTAATGGAAATTAGAAAATCGTAACGGAAATGTAGATAAGCTTATATTTTTCGTATTTTCAATTGAGGTATTGTCTTTTGCTTCGTTTATCGAAAATTAATTACTTTAATGTAAACGTGATTTTGATAATTTTGAAATTTTGGTACTTCAATAAACTCATTCATTGGAAATGAAGAAGAGCAGATATATTGATTACAGTTCACATATGTATGTTTGTAGTACGTAAAAAAACAATGCTGCACTGTATTTTACAATTCAAGCCAAATAACACAAATGCATTTATGTATATATGTAAATATATAAATTAATTCTTTTTGCTGACAAAATTTAAATTTTTTAGCCATTTTTTACGTTTTCATGCGTTCAAAGTAATTGCGTACATTAGGCCGGAATAATTTAATTTCGAATTTTACGTCCGATTCTAAGCAAAAATTGGTTTGACCCTCCCAATTTAAGAAAAAAAAATCAGTGTGTTATAATTTTTCTGAATAAAATTTAATTTTTAATCCACAAAATTTTTTTTCTTCATATTTAAGAAACCACTTTACAAAACCGTTATGCTTGTTTATTTCTTACAAAATTTTTTGGTACAATGAAAATAAATTTCGACCAAAAAAGTTACAATATAGTGCTTTTCCTTTTGAAAATTGGGAGGGTAAAACTTTATTTTTGGTATATATAGTTTGTTTGCTATTTTGCTTAGAATTAATCGTAGAATTAGAATTTTCTATAAACATGCTTGGAAAATTTTGCTCCGAACAAATTTATTATTTATTTATTTAACATACATAGCTATGGTCACATCGAAGGCAAAGAAATGCTTTATATGCCACTCACTTTGCATAATTGCTTTTATTGTAAATACGGTACACTTTACACACTCCATGTATGTATGTATATAACCCCATTCATTTTGGCTAATGACTAATAGATATGTATATGTCGTTTTGGTATTTTAGGTCATCCAAAATTCATTTCAGGTTTGGTTCTGCTGCATGCGGACATATTGGTTAGATTGCGTGTGCAATAAAAGGGTTTCCATCGTAAATTTGTTGTTTTTGTTTGTTGTTGTTAGCGAGAAAAAGTGGCAAGCATGTCACATATGCCGACTGACATTGTGAACACTTTTTCGCCATTAGTGCTTATTTAAAATGCCAATAAGTTTTTGACACATGAAAAACGTGTAATACATAAATACATACATATGCATGCATATACATATATACTATTTATATATCCTATTTACCACAAAAAGAGGATGAGTTCGATTCGATTTCGTTGCGGCTATTATGAAAGAATAAAGGAACAAAATACACTTTATAGGAGAAAACGGGGGCCTGGAGGGAAAAATCAATTTAATTTGCATAAAAAAAAAAAAAATAGCAAGTCGTCAATTGTTGAAAACTGGCTAGCGAGTATACATTTTTTTGACGAAGAAAAGCCTAAAAACTTATGACGTCAACGGATCGAACCGAATTTGGTGAATATGCATATAAAACTGGCGAACTGCTGCTTCATAAGTATTCTTAAACGGAACTAACTTCCACTGTATATAAAATTTGGTAAATGGAAAATATTTAATAGAATACCAAAAGGGGAATTATCTGAAGAAGCTCAAGAATCTAAAAACAAGTGCTACAAAAGATATTGATGTATGAACACTTGCAAAAAAACAAAACAAAACTAAGACCTCTTTTAGATGTTAGCAAGTTCCATACCAAAATGAAACTTGAGCTTGATTGAAACATTTTTAAAAACTTTACAGCATAAAAACCAAAGAAAATCGATTTAATAGTTTTCCAAATCGCACGTTTAATAATATAGAGATGTAACTCAATATTTACGTTTTTAGAGATTTCCTCATACAATCAATAAGCTTGATAAGTAGAACTTGTTCAGCTTAACAGATGGCTAAACTTTCCAAAGATGGCGAAGTTATGGGTCTTTTCAACTGTATTTTCGTATACCAACCGTATGCATTGATCAAACTTTGAGAGCGTTTTCCCACAAAATTTAAATTTTGAAATACTTCTGTATATTATTAAACGCGCGAAATATCTCGAGAAAGGGGCGGGTAAAAAATTTGAAAAAAAAAAACTAAAACGTGGACGTTCTAAATCGAATATACTCTATCTCTTTAGCAGAAAAAAGACAATTTCCATAAAACCCGTTCCCTGGTTCGAACGGTTTTGTCCACTATCTAAAATGCGTTAATAAATGAAAAAAACTCAGACGCCTCCTTACTCACTCACTTATTTACAAACTCACTCCTTAACTCACTTAATGAATTGAACATGGCCGACGCCGAAGTTCGGTAGTTCACTAAAATCTGCTGATGCTTTGAGATATATGTAAGTACATCCATATGTACATATCCATGTATTTACAGATGTATGTTTTATATAAATTGACACACAAAAAAAAAAACTTAACCTCATTTTGTTTCCCCCCAGCAGCTATGTTATTTTTCACGAGTTAATGAAAAAAAAGTACTGAAAATTTAACTAAAAAAAAATCAGTCGGATAAGTATATAAGTGGCAGTTAAATACAATGACTTAAAAAAATTCCACCAGATTCACAACCTGTTTGGAATGTACGAGTATATTTTGTGCTACTACACACTCAAATATCTACTTATACATACATATGTATGTGTATGAAAGCATCCATTGTTAATTTCAGTTGATGGGCACAGTATTAAGTTTCCAGTTAATAGAAAATTTCATGCACATTTGTTAATTTTTATTGCATACATAATTATCGCCATTAAAGCACTTACATATAGTGAAGTTGAAAAATTAAGCGAAGGATTCATTCAACATTTCGGTTGCCATCTGTTACTATAATTGCTGTGTGCTGTATTGGGTTGTAATATTATTACCAGTTCAAATGTAAATATGTACTATATGTATGTGTATGAATATTTTAGTGAAAGGAATTTAAATATGTTTATGTATGGGTATAGATACTACACGTGTATACTGTTTACCTTCCCTTCTATACATACAGAAATGTAGCTTTACAGTCAATCAATAAAGTTTAAGTACAGCGAGTTTTTTTGGAAGTTTTTTTTTTAAATTTAATTTTTAGCTAATCTCTATATAAATATAAGAAAATTGTAAAAGGCTGATGTCTGTACATTATAGATAGTAGAGAAAACTTAAAAGGGGGGGAGGGGGGGGGGGGGGGGTATTAATTATAGCGACAGTCTTTCTATCCGTTTGTATGTTTGTACGCGCATCACTCGAAAACTAATGTATGGCATCGCATTCAGTTTTTACCGATGTATTGCTAGAGGTCAGATAAAAATTATAGAGCTGCCACCTGTATGAAAATTACAGTTTAAGTAAATTAATATCATAAATGAAAAATTGCAATGTGGCTGTCAAAAGAAAGAGCCCTAAGAAGGCGTAGAGCTGAAAATATTTTGATGGAAGTTTGCCACCTGTTTGAGAATTTTAATTTAATAAAATTGATAAGATAAATTAAATGTTGCAATATTGGTATAAAACTAAAGAGTTAGGTGATTTAATTGCCGAAAATATTTTTGGGGGTGTTGCCACCTGTCTGAAAATTTTTATTCATTTAAATTGATAAAATAAATGAAAGTTACAATACATGTACTAAACTAAAGAGGTTTTAGAAAGTTTACTGTCGAAAATAACTTGCAGCGGTTTGTCACCTACATATGTATGTATTTGAAAAATTTAATTTAATTAAATTGATGAGATAGGTTAATATTAAAATAGTATACATTTGAAGAAAGTACGCGATATGTAGACTCGAGTTATAAAATGAATTTCCAGGAGAAAATCGATACATTACCTTCTTTCTAAATACACATTCCTATAAAATAAATCTATTTTATTTTTTATTAATGAGGCCATAAGAGTTTTGGGAGGGATTAACAACACAAAAATACTTTTAAGGCCCAGTGAAGCAGGCGGGTATCTGCTAGTTCTTTAAAAACATATGGTTAATATTATACCAAAGGCAAAATAATAGGAGTTCCAAACTTTGTGCAAAAGTAAAGACAATATTCATTAATACATTGCACATTTTAATAAGAGTTTTGTAGCCCACTGATTTAAAAATTAGCCACTCCTTCAATGGGTCACAAAACTGCGTACTCGTTTTTTTCTAAGAAGTGTAACAAAAAAGTGGACTGTTTTAATAAAGATTTTATGAATTTCATTTATTTGTATTGTCTATAGTATTTACCATATTTTTTATAAATAATTAGCGAAAAATTTAATATATAAAAAAACAGTAGCTTGTATTGCAAAAAACGCCATGTACCTAAACTTTATGGATATACTGTGTTTGTATGTATTTCTTAAGCATATGCTCATTTATATATATTTAAAAACATATTTGCGTACACATGCATATACATATATTTGTGCATATGTTCGCATATTAAATACACACTTAATCAGTTTAATGTTATAGCATGTAACTTAGCAACGAAGCTTTGGTGCTCTGTCACACTTAGTCAAAAGAATAAGGCGTGCTTTTAGACGCCGGAGTTGATGCTTTTACTACATTAATGACTATAATAATTAAATAAAAGAGCACAACAATTAATTTTCAAAAAAAGGCCGGAGTTCTGTTGTGGTCCATTTACTGAGATCTAAATAAGTGCTTGTGAACTAGCTTTATTGTTGCGCGGGAAAAAAGTAGAGGACACAAGTTTAAAAATGGTGCTAAACGTTTCGATGTGGGTGAAGATTAGATATATTTGCTGTTGAAATAATGTTCTACTTTGTTAATTTTTTAATCTATTTAAAAACAATGTAGCAAAAACAGAGACCAAAAAAATAATTATTATCCTAATATTTGAGATCAAAAATGTCGCCTTGTTTTAAGCGAAATTTTTTCGTTTATTTTATTTATCTGGTTTCGTCTCGTGGGATGATTATTTTCAGATGGAAATTATTTACGTCTTTTCATAATAATTATATGGGATGGAATTCTGTGGGACTTTTATTCGTTTTCATCTCGCGGGACGTTTATTTCAAGACGCAAAGGATTTACGTCTTGTCATAATAATTATGAATCGATTATTTTATCGATAAGTCCTGAGAATCCCGCAAATCTCTAAAATCCCAAAATAGTTTCCAGATTGAGTCTCTGTGTCTCTCTCTATATCCTTTCCTCTTTAATTACCTTTATTTTAATCGTTCTTCCCCTATCTTCATCTTTACTTTTATCGGTATCCTCGTGTTTCTCTTTGTCTTTACATTTATGTTTATCATTTTCTTCATCTACATATTCCCCTTCATAAAATTAAATTAATACCATATACATACACACAAAAAGCATTTGTTTCAGCCCCAACCATTTCCGTTGCAGGTTTTGCGTTGCACCATTTCCGTTGCACCATTTCCGTGTGCAATTTCCTTTGAATTTGCCAATTTACTCCCAACCAACCAACCGCCGCTAAAGAAGTTTCACTTCAAAAATTGTCAGCCGTTTTTGTCTAAAACCACACTTTGCCCTAACATTTTCAGATGCCCATAACACAGCGAAAGTTTTTTTTTTCAGAAAACAAAAAAATACGTGTCTCTTTATTTGCTCTAAAAAAACATGCAAACTCGTATCAAACTTGATTTCAAATTTTGAGCCCATTCACGAATTCAAATAGAATCAGCCATTACTAACTGACCATTACAACAAAAAGTTTTTCACAAATAACATCGGTAAATTTTTATTTTCGTTCAATATTAGATTTCTCATAGTCATTAAGCTTAACATTTCTCACATAAAGCATTCTCTCACCGATATATCTCAAAAAACAAAAAGTAAATAGGTAATGAAAAAGTTACAATGTGTTTAATGTGGACCAGTTAATTTCGGTCCCTGGTACCAGAACATGACTTTCTCATAACCACTTTGGGATTAGTTCAGGAATATTTCAGGATCATTACTTGATTAATTTTGAACTACACCGAATGGTAATGAACAAGTACCAACATTATCCGGACTACATGCCAAGTATTAACTACTTACATATATATTTTTCTGCAGGGAAATTACGGCTGAAAGGCATACACATATACACACACATACATATTTACATACCCTTAAATACCAATATATGCAAACTAGCATAAGAAGCCCCTGGACTGCTGAAGAAAACGAAACACTCATAAGCTTAACAAAATCCTTTTTCATTCCTTTATATGTAGTATGTCGAAAATAATGCTTGTAATCCTGTCACATTTTCAATCTCCATTCGATAACAAAATTCACTTGAGCAAGTGCGCGGATAAGAAGCTGTGAATACATACGTATGTATGTATTTGCGTGTATGTGTGTGAGTCTGCTCACTGCTTTTGAAATTATAAGTGACCCATAAATGCCTTCATTATCATAAATTGCAAAACACTTTGAAGGCAAATGGCCATTAATAATAATAAAATAATAACTACGCGTTTAGGATGCCATGTGGAGTGCGAGAGGTCAAAAGTCAAGGGGCAACTCCTTGCTCCTGCCACTTGTTTTATATGGGAAAGTATAACATTGAATGACGCCAAACAAGATACTTACATATTTACATACATTGTATGTATTAGAGGGCTGCATGAATTCATTCAAACTTCTAGCTAAACAGAGTAGAGTAGATTTGAATATTTTACTTCACATACAAAACACTCAGCGTTTGGAATTTTGTAAGTTATGAATATACATTTTGTTTTATAATTTCTACCTTCAAATGGAAGAATGTGAATGTGAATGAATGGAAAACATTCAAATCATTCAAACTCATTTCGGTAAATATTTTTTTTCTACAAAAAAGTTTTTTCGTATGTAATAGGAGCGCAGCAATACATACATACATACATTGTTTGTTTGTACATATGTGTATAGAAAAAATATTTTTGGATATTCATACAAAAAATTGTCATTTATTTCAATTCAATTTATTTTCAATTTGTTTGAATATTGTGATGTCTACACAAATATCAGAACAGCTATTCACTCAAATTCAAAAAAATGTCAAGCCAAAATCATTAATTCGTTTTGTATATGAATAATTCAAAAGCCGTTTTGAATGCATTCATGCAGCCCTCTAGTATGTATGCATGTCGTGATAGGGTTAATAATATAAAGCTGAGTTATGAAACGTAAATGAAAATTTTAAACGCAAATTGAAAATGATTTTTGACGAGTTTGAGGCTCAGGTGTATCTGCGGGAGGGAGGCAAAAAAATGTTCTGGCGAATAAGAAGGAAGAATGCGGCAACATACTTTTATGGTTTGCATGATTTGCAATATTACAACAATGGTTATAAACAGTCTTGCTTGTTGAAGCGGATTGAAAATTTATAATAATACTCGTAATAAATATAAACCAAGGCGAGGGCTTTCACTTGAAGCTCCAAAATGTTACGAGTAAAAAATGCAAGTCTTTAGGAAGAGATTTATTAACTAAGTATAATAAAGAGCTCAAAGTCCTCGATGCTGATGTGGATAAGCTTTTGGGTTTATTTTCAATGTCGGCGCGTTTATGCATGTATATACATACATATATATTGTATGTATGTATATGCACGTACATATTTACGTACATCTATCTGTAAGTTATTTTAATGTGCAAAAGTGAAAGTTAACTTCTACATACATATGTAGATATGTATGTACATAAATATGTATACAGATTTCAAGCAGCTGCAGTAGTTGAAAGTGCTGGTTCTTCTTAAGTTTTTGTGTTTATTTAAAACAATTTCTGGCTCTAGTATGACGTACACCTATCAAATAGTGCAATAAAGGCATAAGTATTCATTCATTTAATCTTCATAAGATTTTCAAAATTACCGACGTTAAAGTTCTTCGGCTCAAATTTGACCCATGCAGTAAAATTCTAATATAGAAAATGATTTATTCATGTTTATTTAGCTATCGCAACTTATTCAAAGTAATCAATGCTTATTGAGTTGTCGATATTTATAGACACAGGAAACAAGTTGTCGAAATTTACGGCTAGTTATGGAGCTATAAAAACTTATGAGACTATCGAAATTTGTCACGCTAATGAAATTCATCAAGTTATCGATATTTATTGAATTATCATTATTTATATATTTAACAAATTTTTATGGAGTTATCGTAATGCATCGAGCTCTTTCAACTTGTCGAGTTATCGATATTTAATTGGTTTACTGAAAATTGTCTATTTATCGAATCGAATTTTTGTAATTTTTAAGATATATCGAATTATCGAAATTTTAATAATATATGTATAAGTATATGTACTTATATGTATACAAGTTTATCGAGTTATCAAAGCTTATCGAATTTTATCGTGTTACCAGAGAGTAACAAGTTCTCCAGATATGTCGATAGCTTTCGAAAAATATGGTGCTATAAAAATGATGATTATGAGTTATCGAAATTTATATAGATATGTAAACAAAGTATATCGAGTTATGTATCCATTTATATCGAGATATAGTATACATTTTTCAGTTATCGAAATGTATCGAGCCTCGGAACGCAAAGTTATCGAAATTTAACGAAACTTATCGAAATTATTCGAGTTGTCGATTTTTGTTGAGTTATCGATTTTTAGAGTTTTTGAATTTCTTTGAATTATCGATATCAATCGAATAATCGAAATTTATCGACAACTGGAATGTAATCGGTCAGTTCCAATTTTCTACAAAAGTCCTTCAAAGATACATATAAGAAATTGTTGTCAAGTTTTAGTTCTTAAGCAGGAAATTTACAGTAAGTAATTTTGTACCTTATACATAAGTTAAACGACGAGCTATTTAAGTTAGAAAACCTCTCCAAGGGTCTCAAATAACTACATAGAAAAAACGGTCGAATTTCGAAAGTAACTGGCACTCCTAGTTATTTATCATTTCTTGACTCAATACAAAATTCTCTTATTCTTTCACAAGGGCCAGAAAATTATATACATCCATATGTATAACTATAAATATATAGTTATGTATGTACTTATCAACTAACAACGCTTGTAGTAATTCGCAATTTCCTGATAAAGCAACGTAAAAACGGTAAAAAAGTGCACGTTCGCAGCCATAATTTAAATCGGATATTTCACGTTATGTTAAAGTGCCTGCCCGTACAAAATAAACATATTGACAACGATAACGACTTGAACCATAAGAACATACGCGTATAATAGCTTTGTTTTGGTTTTAAAGCCCCCTTGGGTTGCACAAAAAAAAAGCCCGCATTTTTATGCAGCGTTAACATTTTTATAGTAGCTGCCAACAGATTTTCTTTACCATTTTTTTTTTAAGAATAATAAAAACAACAACATCAACGCGTAGTGCAATGCCGTTGACAAACACTAACAATAGCAAAGCATTAACGAGCCAGTGATACCAAAATGACAACGACATGTTCGTCAAAAACAACATTTGCCAGCTGACAATGGCAGCATTAAAAGTGTT
>NW_023463919.1:0-12367 GCF_013731165.1 Rhagoletis pomonella | reverse complement strand
AACAAATTTGCAATGAGACACGTAAAATATCAAGTGCATGCATTTGCCTAATGATTTATGTGATGTGAGTAATTGAAATGGGGGGAAAATAAAAACATTAAATAAATAAAATTAAAGAAAATTAAAAGGTAAAGAAAATGAAGTAAAATAAAGTAATATACAATACTTCGGGTAACGTTAGCAACCAGGGACCGAACATAACAGTTATTGATGAAAACTGTCATGGAAAAATTCGCTATGAAGGAAATGTTCTACAACTAAGTGAAACATACCAATCGATTTCTTTTTTCACCGAGACTCAAATTTGAAAAAAAAATTTTTTTTTTAATTTTTTTAGACTTTTATTTAAAAAAGGCATCAATAAAAATCAGTCACCGACTTTTATTTTTTAAATCATTCGTATAAAAGTCATTAACATTTTTCGCAGTTGAGAAGGTGTTGGGAAACAAAAGTTTACTACGACTTATACAAATGACTTTTATAAGTATGATTTAAGAAATAAAGGTCAGTGTCTGATTTTTATTTATGACTTTTATAAACCAAAGTCTTCGATAACATTTATCTAAGACATATAATTTAAAATTCAAAAATTATTTAGATAAAAATCAAAAATAATCGCTATTTTCGATTTATAAAATAAAAGTCAGCAGTAACGGTTATTTAAAAAGTAATTAAATAAAAGTCAAAAAATAATTATTAAAGAGCGATTTTTTAAATAAAAGTTGTAACTGTTACGGTCCTTGTTAGCAACCCATTATCGAGATGCGGCAACCAACCAGCGTGGAGCCGTGCATCGAGGAAGAAAGAGAGTGAACTTCAGGACGGCCACTCCGATTTACTGGGCTTAAGAGCTCACTGTATTCTTTTCACCAGTGGGTGCCGCTGCAAGCGTGCGCCTTTCATGGAGCAAGCGGCACGCTATACATGTAACTATAAGACCTGAAAACCCCGCTTGAGACCTAACATTTCCAAAGAAAGGACCACAAATGCCTCGGATGATGGCCTCCGTTCATTTAAGTAATATCCCAGCCAGCAAAAAAATCCGAAAGCAAATCCGAAACAGGAAAGTAAAGTGAATGAAATGCGGATTTTCGGCTGTTTACCGATTCCGTTTTTGGATTCTTTGGCGATCCGTTTTCCCACTAAAGTATGCGGCAGAAAAGTAATTACAGAAAAGTACTGAAAATGGTTGTGAAACGGACACGTTTTTGGCTGATTTCTGCACTTCACAGACGCTTTTTCATAGTTCGGAAAAAATACACAAAAATAACGAATCGTGGCACCTCCTGAAAGCTAACAAATAGTAACATCTTCCTCTGCACACTCAGCGCTGCAGTGCACTGCCGATCACTTTAAAATGTTCAGTATGAACCAATAAAATTAAATTAGTTCTTTTAAAATAAAATTATATTTTTTAAATGTTTTTGAGATGCGAAAATGAACGAAAATTTAAGTAGTTTCTGTACGTTTCCGTATACGAAAGATGTACAAGCCCCCACTGTCGGCAAAACCTACGTTTCTCTGCTGGATGTGATGGACCACAATTTACGTGTATACATTGGAATCCATATATATTGAGGCACCAGGGTGGCCACTGAGTAAAAAAATGCCTACCATCTACTTAAAAAAAAGTTTACCAAAATGAACAAAAATTTATCTTCTTATTAACCCAAATTTTTTCTACCAATTTTGGTAATAATTTACGTACAACATTTCCAGCAGGATGGGGACTTAAAGCATAAGACTGATGGCAACGTTAATCCAGATTGACGGCGGAGCTGATCCGATCAAAAGTGTACCCTGACAGATGACAGTAATGTGGATTTACGAACCGCGTACTTGTGGGTTCGAGTCCCACGGCCAATCGAATTTTTATAGATTTTTTTTAAATTAATTTAATTACTTTTATTATTGTCTGTACATTATAGATATTAAAGACAAATTTATAGGGGGTCGTTATTGGAGCAACAGAAGCCAAATCAAAAATTTTTAGAATTTTTGTCTGTCTGTCTGGATGTACGTCTGTCCGTCTGTCTGTCTGTATGTCTGTATGTTTGTACGCGCATCACTTGAATGGGGTTTTCCCCGATGCATTGACAAAGGTCTAAATTAAAATATAGGAAAAGAATTATTAGAGAGTTTCCACCCGTTTTAAAATTGCAGTTTAAGTAAATTGATAAGGTAAAACAAATATTGCAATATGGCTGTCAGATGAAAGGCGTTTAAGAAAGGTTACAATCGAAAATATTTCTGTGGAAGGTTGCCACCTGTTTGAAAGTTTCATTAGGATTTAATTGATAAGATAAATTAAATATTGCAGTATGGGTATCAAATTAAAGAGGTTTAGGAAAGTTTACTGCCAAAAAAAAATTTTGAGGAGGGTTGCCGTCTGTTTCAAAAAATTTTATTCAATTACAAAATTGATAAAATAAATGAAATATTACAATACGGGTATAAAACTAAAGAGGTTTATGAAAATTGACTGCCGAAAATATTTTTGTAGTGGGTTGCCACCTATTTGAAAAATTTTAGTTAGTTAAAGTGATAGGTTAAGTTAAATACTGAATTAATACACCTTTGAAAAAAGTGCACGATATGTAGAATCGAATTAAAAGAGTATAAATTAAATTTCAGGTATTAAATACCTTCGAAAATGTATTCACTAACAACCTTATACATATATAAAAAATTAAGTATGTTTCATAAATCAAAAATTTGTTTGAAAATCTCACTTCATAAAGCTCTTCAAATCAATTTTATGTTTTATGAATGAACCCATAGGAGTTTAGGGAGGGATTAACAACACAAAAATACTTTTAAGACGCATTGAAGCACGGCGGGTATTTGCTAGTTTTTAAATAAAATTTACCTCTAAAAATTTAAATTAACTAAAAATAAAATATATATACATATATACTTTTATATCAAATAAAATAAAATTAAATACATACACAAATAAAATAAAGCTAAAAAACAAAAAATGTTTGGCAATCGTTCGGAGTGAGGGTCGAATCTGGCTTCTACCGAATTTGGGCGCGGGCCAAATTTTCCCAGACCGGATTTCAACGAATGTAGAACACATATTTGAAAGCACGCACGAACACGCAAAGAGAAAAAATCTGTGAGGCGGGCCAGAAACGACCGAGTCCCATTAGGCACGGATTATATGCAATTGCACCAAAATACTTAAATTTTGCGAAAAAATTAAGCATAACATATTTCTTGTCCACAAAATTAAAGGCACCTAGTACTTACAATTTCATATTTTTACAAAAACATTCGTGGTTCTAATTTTAAGTTCCATTTTCTCAAGTAGTTTTTAAAATTTATCTGCCCCTCAAATAAGAAGGAATTAAATTAACGCATTAACATCAATTAATAAGGGTTGTTCAAATGGCTTTTTTAATCTGTAGCCGTTGAACTTACAATTTCTTAGTATGCTTGCCTGGTAATTACATGTCACTTTGTTTTCGTCTTCTTTTGTCGAGTGCCAGATTTTCTTAATCATTAGTATTTCTAGTCTATACATATTTATATTCTTTTTCCATATTTGTAAGCCACGTGCTTCCAACGTACAACGGGTTCAACAAATGATGGCGAGAAAGATACAAATCATCTGTTGATGTACTCGTGGCCGCATTTAATGCGACTCCATACCACTTTGTGCTAAGCAGCCGCTTCATCATTATTATTATTTATTTCTTTTTCGTCTAATTTTGGCCCAGCTTTTATTTGTTTGGAAGTCTCTTGAATGCTTTTGGTTGGCTGACTGACTGCCTGCTTGCCTGCATTTGTTTATGATTAGATCATTTTTCAGTTGGTAGATCGTTTGTCAGAGCCAAAGGTAGCTATTTAAATACGTACATGCATATGTATATGTATATTTTGTATGTTTATTAGGGTGCATCACTCCCATACAAAAAAAAACGGCACCGTCGGAATTTTAATTTTTAGGATTTTCGAACAAAAATCGATAAAATATTAAAATTTACGTCGGTTGGATCGATTTGAAAATACCTCCAAAAATTTCACAATTTTGATTGCACTGATAAAATGAAAAAAAATTTTTTTGGACACATTTTAAGCTTAAACTCTTTTATCATGTGAGGTGATTTTTTTGAAATAAATATTTTTAAAAACTAATTTTATTTATAAAATACTAAATTTTTGGAGATCTTTTCAAATCGCGCCAGCTCACGCAAATCTTAATAATTTTCCGAAATAGTTTGACGGAAGTCTTTAAATAAATATAAGAAATTTTATAACTAACATTTTTCGCTGAGGCTCCGTAATGCTTATACATACATAATCTATCAACAAAGTTGAAGTTAGAGTTCTCTAAGCCGATTTGGCAAGTGAAGTTGTGAAGTATACATAGGTACACCTGAATATATACAATTCCATATGTATCTATATACATACATGTGTACATACATACATACCTAAGTAGGTATACATATAAACATATTTATGTACCTACAAGTTATTTTGTTCACTTGTGCTTAGCAACCCACCATAGCATCAACTCATTGAATGCAATTTAGTCATTCATACCATTCACCTAATGATTGTAGAGGTACTCCTAAATTTGTTTGGTGGCATTGCGCGCATGATCATTAATCTTAAGCCGCCTGTTTGGAGTATGTGCCAAATTTAAAAATGGAAAAGTAACTAAAAAATAAAAATGCTTACGATTGTTATTTTTGCATTGTTTGCGAGACTAAAAAATTCACATGAATTCATTAAAGTATTTTTTCCCTAATATTTCCTATTAAGATTTTAAATTTTTACAGACACTAAATTAACTGTTGAATTATTTCTTCGGCATTTTAAAGTGCCTTTTACTATTATGCTTCTTGTTGTTGTTATCCATTGTTGCTTGTAGCTGTCATTTATGGCATTTAAGTAAGTAAGTGCTACGTATGTAATCATTGCTGGCCAATTCATCTACGACGGGGGTGTCACCTGACGACTTAGCGTTTGGCAGAGGAGTTTGTAACAAATTAATTATGGTTGCATTAATAAATAATTTTTTCGAAACTGCATATTTGACATTGTTTTTAAAATGTTTTGCGCTTCCTCTGTAAAATGAAAAAATTGTTAGTTAGGGCCTACCGATCCCTCACCTAACCGGCCGTGTAGACCGCAAAAAGGACGAAGCATGCTTTCAACTATCATTTTGTTGTTTGACAAGTATTTTCTCATTTTGCAGAATTCTTCAGAGTAGAAACATCATTTATTTTGGTGAAAAATACAAATTTTGCCTGAAAAGCTAGAATGTTCGTATGCTGTCAAATGCCCAGTCAACAAAACTCTATTTCGCTTGCGAGAGAAAAAAGCAGAACGCAAGCGAGATTTTCAAGCATGTGAAGACAGTAGGTAAGGCATCAACCTAGCTACAGTCGCATCGGTGGTACGTCCGCGAGCTATAAGGACTCCCACTCCACCTGGCTGTGAACGATTGTACGTCAAAGAGAACATAGTTAGTCCTTTTTATGATCTTTTTGTTTGTCTTTATTTTCAATGCTTTAAATCTTTACTATAGATAGTTGCATTTATTTTATTCTTTATTTTGATTTTTGTACATCAATCTTAAAAAAAAAACTATTGGACATGAAAGAAGAAAGTGTGAGCCATAATTTTAGAACACGCCTTTGGGATTTGCTTCTGATTTTATATTATAGATGTGTTAATATCTTATCTCTCGGTGTGGGTGAATTTTGCGTTAACCCAGCAGAAAATTTTAAACTGCTTCTTATGTTACCCAGCAGAAAATAAATTTGAAAAATGATTGGATTCACTTCAAATTCGTTGCTCCGGCGTTTTTGAGGTCGCTGATTACGAATAACGAAAATGGCGAATTCAATAAATTTTCAAAAATTTTTCCGCCATTCTGAAATCTAAAAACTGGTGGTCAGATGCACTATCAGCAAACTTAAAACCTCCGAGTAACAAGATTGGAGGGAATTCAATAAATTTTTTTAAAGTTTTCATCATTTAATAGTAGTTTTTAAAGTTTTCATCATTTGCAGAATTTTCAAGAATACTACCTATTTTTTACCTGTACCTGGTGTTTTATTATTTTTAAGCTTGCTTGCTGCCACTTGAAGTTCATTCGTTGTGAAAAGTGAGAGTTGTTCCGGCAGAGGAATTCTTCCCATCAGATTCTTTAGGATGGAAATTGTGTGTTGGAAATAGTTTAACAATTTTGTAGTCCATTTCCAGAATACTTCAGGCCCGCTTAGGTGTTATAATTCGAGTTTTAATTCAATTTATAATTTGGTAGATTTTATCTAATACAAATAATTTAATCTTGTCTTTTTTGCAATTTCATTCCATTCCACTGCGGTATATTCCATTTCACTTTATCTTATTTTATTTAGTTAAATTTCATGTTATATTATGTTATGCTGTGTTATGTTATCTTATGCTATGTTATGTTGTGTTATGTTATGTTAAGTTATACTATGTTATATTATGCTATAGCATGTTTTGTTATATTATGCAATGGTTTGTTCTGTTATGTTATACTATGTTATGTTATCTTATGTTCTGTTATGTGATACTATGTTATGTTATTTTACATTTTTAAGTTGTTTATTTATTTGATTTACTTAATTTTAAGTTATTTACTTTGATTAAACATAATTTTGATTATTACTTTATTTATTTTATTCTAATCAACTTTATTTCATTAATGCTCGGTCTCATCACTCAGTTTTAAAATTTATCAGCCTGTTAGAATTTAAAATGACATATTTTCCGAACAAAATTGTGTAATTTTAAATTTTAACAAGCTGATAAATTTAAAATTGATTGGTGCAACCGGGCCTATGTAAGTGTCGTTTTCGCAACTAGCTCCTAAAATCTGCCCTTCAAACACATTTTTTCAGTACAAAATTTGTGTGTTAAAGGACAGATAAATTTTAAAAGCTACTTGAGAAAACGGCTCTCAATTTTGTTTAAACTCATTATTTTCTGCAATTTATTTCATCCAATTAATTTCTTCAATTTATCCTCATTTTTGCATTTCATCTCTTGCCGCCGCCACCGCTGTGTCTCGCATTAGCTTGCCCCCCTCGTTTGTCCGCCAGCCGAACAAATATGTAGGTATGTAAGTATTAGAGGGCTGCATGAATTCATTCAAAACGGCTTGTGAATTATTCATATACAAAAAGAATGAATGATTTTGGCTTACAATTTTTTTTGAATTTGAGTGAATACCTGTTCGGATATATGTGCCGACATTGCAATATTGAAACGAACTGAAAATAAATTGAATTGAAATAAATGACAAGTTTTTGTATGAATATCCAAAAATATCTTTTCTGTGCACATATTTACAAACATACAAATGTATGTATGTATGCATTGCTGCGCTCCTATTACAATACGAACAAACTTGTTTGTATAAAAAAAACTTTTACCGAAATGAGTTTTAATAATTTGAATGTTTTTGGTTCACTCATTCACATTCTTTCATTTGAAGGTAGAAAATTTAAAACAAAATGTATATTCATAACTTACAAAATTCCAAACGTTGAGTGTTTTGTATGTGAAGTAAAATATTCAAATCGACTGTACTCTGTTTGGCTAGAAATTGGAATGAATTCATGCAGCCCTCTAGTAAGTATTCACATCATTCACTAAATTAATTTAAATCGCCAACATTCAACGCAAATCAACAGCAGCAACAACAAAAGGCAAAAGCATCAAAAGCGGTGGCAACCGTAGTTAATTGATTCGCCAAGCAACAACAGATAAAATTTGTTTGATGTCTCTGCAAACACATGTGCACAGAAGGCTTAAGTTAGTTATACGTGAATGCATGTTAATATCTCTACTTGACTGTATGCATATGCATTTAATTGGCAACGCTACTATTTTGGTTTGCAGTCGTCGTCACCAGTCACCAGTCGCCGTCCGTAGATCACAGCAACGCAAAATGTTGCTTTGCCAAGCGCTTCGAATGCAACGAATTATTCGAATTGTATTGCATATCGTCAGTTTTGTTATTACTGTTGTTGTTATTGTTGTTGCCTTGCCGCTACTGCTGTTGATATGGCCGTTGATCATTCCATTCAACGGGATTGAAAAATGCATTCCGCCTGTAACTAATTACCGTTGCAACAAACTCAGCCGCCGCCGTCACCGCCACCGCCGCCTTCACTGACACCGCAACGCATTGGAGTAGCCTCTCACACTTGACTTCTGCATCATCTTTGGTCATACGTACATTGAAAAATGCACGAACTACCAAAGAGTATAGTGTTTTTGTTGTTTTTTTTTGTTTTGTTTTTCTATCGAACTGCTGACTGCTAGCTGCCGTTTGCTGTTTGTTATCTTTTGCAATTTGTCTATTTCTATTGCTGTTGTTTGTTGGAGCGGGGCGTGTGTGAGCGAGTATGTATTACGCCTGCCGCCAACAACATCTGTTTACAGTTTGCACGCTGTAGGTGTTGCTGTTGTTGCTTGATTCCTTAATATTTTCTTAACTGCATTGGCGTACTCGTAGTGGCTGAGTGCAGCACGATTATCTCTATCTATGCCTACCTACCTACCAATCTCTAACCACATTCAGACAAACGTATCTTATTGTATTTACTGCGTTTGTATCTATGTACATATGTATGTACATATGTCTGTCTGTCGCGCTTTTGATTAATGCCACAACATTTAAGCACTGCTGGGCGTAAGTCAAGCGTCAAATATTTATTAGATACATTTGTATCTGTTGCATTTGAATTCTTCTCCATCTCCGTTTAACGTCACTGCAGTGAAAACCCTCTGAGTTGGTGTAGCATCTCCCGGCAACTGAGGTGATTGATGAAAAACACTGCTTAGCATTTGAGAATGAATACTTAAACACTACATAGTAGGTTGAGATCAATTAAAAAATTGCTGAAGTTGACCTCTACTACGCCAGTTAGTTTCTTTAAATAAATAAAATATAAAACTTTGTTAAAGAACAGTCAACAAGAAAGTGTTATCGATATCTGTTTCGATGACGTTGTCAATACTCTAACCATTTATCTTTATTTCATCGTTATCGGCATGGATAAATATATTCTTACCGTTATCGATACTGTTGTTGTTATCGTTATCGACATTGTGATCGACATCGATTTTGTTATTTGGTTATGAATATCAGCGCCTTTATCAGAATTATAAAAATGATCGATATCGTGTTCGTTATCGATATTTAATACTGTTGATATAGCTTTTATTTTTATCGATATCAGAATAAATGCCTATATAGTTATCGTTATCGATATATGTATCTGTTGTTATCGTTATCGACATGGTTATCGATATCATGTTGTCATCTTATTAGAGACATTCTTGCCTTTTAAGCCTTTGTATGTATATATGTATACATATATCGTTTTAATTTTGTTATCGTTGTTGCTATTGTTACCGTTATCGACATTGCTATCGATATCGTTGACCTTATTGTCATAGTACATAAGTCTCCTGGGGTCACGCTGAAGTAAAGATAAAATTTGGCCATCTTCCATATTGAAAATATTGCCAAGGGCGCAGCCCACATTCGAGACTAGCCAAGTCAACCGAAGTCGTTAATCAGCTGGGAAAAGAGCAGTTGGGAATGACACTACCCAGAAAGAAGAACCATCAGCGAAACGGTGGTAGTGTGAGGTAGCCAGGGATAACATTCAGGTCGCGTTCGCCGGTTAAGTCAAACTGATACCTGTTGAGCAGGTTCCGCGTAGACTCACTAGGCCGCATGGGTCTGCCGCAGAAGACGAGGGTTTACGACAGCCGATTTGAGATTGAGCACAGCATGAGACAAGTTCAATTCAGTTTTGCTATTATTTCTGTTAAGACGAACTGATTCGATATTAGATCACGTCTAACGGAGGCCTTGAACTTAATCTCTCACTTAGTAAAAAGCTTATTTCGATAAGCGAGGGCACACAATAAATATGATTACTTTTGCCTAACGAGCTCTTGATATTGTGTTTATTGCTTTCAGCTTAATGAAACCGTGTACATGGGACGTTACTGGCTTAGCCCGACTGATCTGGGTAACTGGAAACCGCAGCTCTCATGGCAACGAAATGGCCAAAGTAATAGCCCAAGACTTCTCAGCAAATGGGGTGCCTAGAGCTCCCATTTCTGAACTTAAGCTAAGTATGTCTAAACGAAGATGGAAGAACCAACAATGATGCAGAGACTGTACAGGTTTTTGGAACGAAATAAGTAACCGACAAGGTGTTTAGACCCTAAGCTCGCGGAAGCTGGACAACCAAGGAGGGGCGATTCGACCTCATCGATTCAAATGCAGCTTTTTCAGTACGGGTTTGAAGTGATGTTGAGCCTGACCACATGAATTCCAGTTGAAAAATTGCTAATTAAGATTGCCATTAGTATCATCATAAATGCGTATTGTTTAGCTTAAAGAGCTCATGACATCGCCAGAGAGACTTAGCCACCTTAGATTACAAGGGTTTCACCATTAACTTGCTGAATTGTCCAATTGTAGCAGATGCGAGTCCTGAAACCCTTTTCACCCGACGACAACTCCTCAAGAGTGTTCTCATCTTTCACTTTATTGGTCCGCAATTTCCTGCAATATTGTAGAGAAGTATTCTGATGTGGTTAAGAGGGAGGTTAGGCATTCATTTGAGGCTTCTACCTCCGCCTAAATTTGGGATTAATGGAGAGCTCCTGGCAGAAGACACCTCTACCTGTCCATCCAACTATCTTAGAACCATCCGCTTAAGCTATGTAGTAGGATGAACTGAAATCTATTTAAAATTCTGAAATAAACTTATAGTCAAGTGCTTAAGACGGACTTCAACGGCTTAGGAATGACCAACATATACTCGTACAGTTTCCACAGGCCTCTGGGCTTTGCTAGTTCACGTTGCTGAAATGGGATTAACCTACAACAGTTCCTATCGTAGCTGTAACTCAATGGAAACAGAAGTAACAGCAGAGTAATTCCTCTGGCTCTCAGTATTTTTTTAAGGTTCCACGGCTGGATTTTACGGAATAAGTAGGATGTTTTATAATTTCCTTTATTCTTGCTGTATCGTCGATTTTTGAATTAAATTGCAAGTTTTAGTGTTAATATTAACTCTGGACAATAGACTCAATTGGAACTGCCTGCTAGAAACTCCATGGAAAAACTTGAGGAAGATCACCCAAAGTAACGTATTGTTTTTCAGTACGGTCGTAAAACCCGTTGTTACATATGCGGCACTGGCCTGGTGGCCAAAAGTAGGCTACACTGCTTGATCTGCGGGGCCATCACAGGAGCTATGCGCACCTGTCCAACGGATGCCCTTGGTGTGATTACATGCATTCCGCCTCTGTTTATTCTGATTGAAAAGGCGGCCTGCTAGGGAGGCTTAATGTAAGCTCACTTGGAGATTATCAAGCCATTTCTGGATGATCCCGCTAAGACGTTCACAGATAGCATGCTACCGAAATTATCCTTTCACGAGCCCTGCAAGGTCAGAGTATCGGAAATGGACCGATGTAAAGCGATAATATTTATCTATGATAGCAACAGGTCCCAAATACGGTATAACGATGACGGGAGCACTGGGGCAGGCGCGCTTGGACGTAGATTCCAGAAGTCTGTCCAGGCAGAAGTCTTCGCAATCGAAGTCTGTGTTCGATAATGTCTTAGGAAAAGGAAAAACGGGCCAGAATAAATACTATGTCGGATAGTCAGGCAGAACTAAGGGTCTTGGACTCATTTAGAACGATATCAAGGGGTGTGGCCAGTTGTAAAACTCTTCCATAATAGTGACGCTGTGCCCAGAGACCCACGGCATGAAGGGTTTAAGGGCGACGAAGTGGCTGACCCAAATACGCGTGCATGATCCCGCGCCTTTCTGCGGCACATCTAAAGGATACACTGCAGAACTGCTTAGGAGTTGGGAGGAATCTCAGATTGCTGCCCGCTGGCGGAAGTCAACTTCAGTTTCTATCACAGTATCAGCTCTAAAGAGGTCGATGATATTCGGTCCATTCACCATTCAGCTTCATGAAAATTTACGTTTTTTTTTTTTTCATTATAAAAGGAGTCACGGTCCTACTATCTTGGGATATTGAAAATTCAAATAGTGGATACATCACGTCTACACCACGCGCTTTTAGAAGTATATACTGATTTTCTTAAATTTTATTTTTTATTTTTTGCCTCTTAAATGAATCTCCGCGACCAAGGCTATATCTGCTGATGAGTTCATTTCACAAAAAAAAAAAAAACAAAGAGGAAAAGAGAAAGAATTCCCATTTTTTCAGCGTCCGTTTTTCAATTGAATACTTAAAATTTCAAATAGCTATTTGGCAGAAGGCTATTTATTTTTATAGCGCTTGCCAACTTTAAGTG
>NW_023463918.1:1340-12368 GCF_013731165.1 Rhagoletis pomonella | reverse complement strand
TCTACCGCTTAAACTTACTTTTACTTTTACTTACTTATTTCATTTTTCCTAAAGAACATAAACGTGGTACAAAGCTCAATAACAATATTGAAAATTAATAAATAAATAATTATTGAGGTTACATAAATGTGCAACGTTTTCATTACAAGTATATAAACAATAACAACACACAAATTATTCAGAATTTCTACTACTTGAATCGGCTCAAATTTATATAAAATTACAGGTCGTATTATTTCGTTCAACATTTATTTATAATACATTTAATGTTGGTATGCGTGGACACTATTTTATAAGCTGCATTAATATTTTCACAAGATTGTTCTGTGTTTTTTGTTGTATTTATAATATTCTTAACGAATATTTGGTCGTTTGGTTTATTTATGTATGAAATATTTTTATGAGTGAATTTTTTAATTGTCTATTATTAATTACTGCAAATTTGAATCCTTTATGCTAGCGAATCAAATACTTTATGTTAATAAATTACAATATCCACAAATATTCCAAATGCATACTCGCTTCTTGTAAATACATATAACTACCCATTTTTATGCTCGAAATAAGTAATCCTCCCTGCCAAATTTTTAAACATAGGTGTAAACGTAATCGAATTTAAAATTTTCACCATATAATCTTCACCTAAAAATTGGCTTTTATTACTCCCAACAGAAAAAATTTAAGCTGTTGCTATCTGTGCTAAAGACATGACTGGTCTTTCTGCTTCTTAAGATTTTCTTATTTACAATTTACAAACTTTCACGGTGTGCCTGAACCAGCCGTAAATGAAAGGTTCTTACATATGAGTTTTTTACCTGATTATGTTAGACGTTAAAATTAAAAACTATTTGAATCCAATATCCAAAGAATCGGACGGGACCTTTTCGAAAAAAACCCCATCTTACTTAATTATATCAACTTATTAACCGACTTTAAAAAAGGAGAAGGTTATCAATTCGTCGGAATATTTTTTTTTTTATGTATGTTACCGCATAACTTTGGACCACGTTTGCCGATTTCTATAATTCTTTTTTTGAAGGAAAGGTGTTACCTCACAGGTAGTACCATACCATTAGCGCACACAAGGGGTGGTTTTGGGGTTCAAATCCCCCCCCCCCCCTTGTGCTTATGACGTTTACACTTTTCGTAAAATGGTCAAGTAGCACTGCCACCTCAACATATTATTGTTTTGGAAATTTTAATATTTATTTTAGGGAATTTTTTTATATGCATTAAAAAATAATAACAGGCAAGGTAAATTTACCTATTTCATCGTATTAGCAGAGCTCTTAACAAGTGTGTATTGATTTAAAATACCTTAAATTATCTTACCGCTAACAAATGTGGCATTATCTGCAGTGTTACATGAAATATTACATATTATATCTGACTCCAAGAAATTAAGATATTAGATGTTGCTTTAATTTGGATCCTCTTTAGTGGAAATATGAATGGAAAGGATAAAAAGTAGCTTATCGTTAAGGAAAGCACCATGGAAGCATACAATTAGTTGTGATAACGCATGATGTAGTCATGCAGAGGGAGGTAAAAAATTGCCTAATTCTTAGAGCTCCTTGTTATAGTTTATAGACAGATAAACTACTCGCCCTACCGCTGCTGGTGTCGCGTTTCGCTTGTTATGGCGTTTTCTTTTCTACCGCAAAATGTTACCTTCTCATTGACCTCTTACTACAAATACTAAGGCGAAGGCCATGAAGAGGCAACATTTTTTTTAGAAACGAATACGCGCTTAGATTCGGTACATCAGTCCCGAGGCTGATAATTTCTGCCGAAAAGAGATTGGAACAAACAAGCAACGCCTTTGTGAAGTTACCATGCACATGGTCTTCCCGAAATATGCAGCTAATCGCACTAAATAATGATGAATATAATTCCATATTTTACTTGCCTTCCGGTTTGCATTCAATTTTGGAAATACATAAATCACTAAAAGTCCGCGTTAAAATGATGTTCAAAATATATTTTTGAAATATTTTTTTTTTTTTAAGTAAAAAACCACTTTATAATTTCTTTAAAGAATATGGTATCTTCAATTTATAAGAAAATGTCATAAGCACAGTTTAAGTCAAATTGCTAACTTCGAGTTCGTTCCACCACAATGAGCAACATAATAAAAATACAAGCTCAGTTAATTTTTTCGGTATTCGAAATATTAAAAAAATTAAGCAATCGTGAAAAACCAGAGATCAAGAAAAATTAACATAAGTGTAAAAATTTCAGGGAATTAATTAATTTATTTTTACTAAAATTCTTTTTTAAAATTTTGTATTTCTTGTGAAAGTTGAGCGCATCTGGTGTTTATAAAACTTTTTATTAAACAAATAATTTTTAAGCAAAAACACAACCGACTTCAAGTCTCATATACAAATATAGGAGTACCGTTAATTTCTGCATGATCCAATGATCGGATCTAAACCAAATTACGGGACGACCTTTGAGGTATCATCTTTCCGATAAAAAAAAAAGAATTATTGAAATCGGTTCACGTGGTCTAAATTATGCGGTATATTGGTTTACGCCAACAGGCTGTGCGGCGGCGGCGTGGTCATGTTCAAAAATAATCGGCGGCGACGCCGGCGCTACTGCCCATAACTTGCTGTCTTCACAGGCAAAAGTTTTTATCTTGATAATTTCAGACTTTGTTTAAAAATTATAAAAATTACACAAACTTTTCATCCCAATTCCATGCATTTTAATTTCTAGAATAATTTTTCGTATGCAGTTTTATAGCTTATTAAATTCTAAAAAATCGCGCTGATTTTTGATAATTTTTCTTTGCTGATATTTGTTAGATAAAAAGCTATACTTTTATATAAAAATAATTAACCTTAAAAAGATCAAAAGAAAAGTAGACAAAACTGGTAAAAATATTGATGTGCTATCGTTTGTCGCGGGGTGTAATATAAATTAATATAATTAAGAAAAAGGGGGTTTTTCGAAAAGGGCCCGTTCAATTTTTTTCAAACAGTTTCTAATTTCATCGTATAACAGAATCACGCCAAAAAACCCATATGCAAGAACCTTTCATTTACGGCTGGTTCAGGCACACCGTACTTTTAAAGAATTACTACCTTTGTTGGGTCGTGGTAATGTAGCTTTTTGAAGAATCGAGTGTCACTTAATATAAATTGATCTTTCTTAGGATGGTTTTACGGCACATGTGGCAGGTGCGCAAGGTGTCCGCACATCGTGAGCATGCACCATGACCACACAAAAATGCGACGTCACGTGTCCGTTCCATACAGATGCTGCAATAGTGCGTCTCTTCATACTCTTGTATTTTATTTTCCAAATACCTCAAACGATCAGCGGAGGGTATGCGTGTCTGGTCAGAACTGGCCACCAAACGTCCACCGGCAGTTATGCGTCGCTCGATTTGAACACCACAGCGCAGGCACTTTTTCATACGCAAGCCACATTCCTCACAGGAAATCTGATGTTGACATGGCTCAAATTTAATAAGTTGCAACTTTTCGTCGCAAACTATACACTCCTGAGGGCCGTTGTGGAAAGGAACGTTTGGGGGCGGTGGCGGAGGTGTAGCTTTCGGACTCGGTCTGGAAACCGCAGCGCATTCCGGTGAACCTCGCTCACCGCTGGCTGCAGGTGGTTTCGGCGCTTTTTTGCGAATACCAGTCGGTTGATTAACACCGGAAGTTGAAGGAATCGGAGTCATATGTACATATTGAGTGTCCAGCGCATTACTTCCACTGCCTAATGCATTGACCTGTGCTTGCCGATCAGAGTTGAGTTTTTTTAGTCCTGCTGGCTCTTCGGTTGAGCGGTCAATGTGATGAGTTGGAGTGCTTCTGTTGGGTGTAGCCATCTGCGTAAAATTATTGGGTTGTAATGCATCTATAATGATATCAACAGAGTGGTTACTAGGCCCAGCAACAGCGCCGGCCACACCAGCCGTGCCGCCCACTTCGCTTTCTGGGTTTAAATTTAGGGCCTGTATGTTGCGCTCCACATCGCCTGATGCATTGTTGATTTCGTTAATCGCTGTCGACGACTGCGGTACACCAGTCTGCAATCTCACTGGGCATTGGTAGCCCAAAATTAAATCTTTCATATCCTTGTTTGTGATCCATTCGAAAATATTTGTGCCTTTGTTATTTTGCTCTACGCGGCAACCACGCGACGATAAATAACAAAGGATTGTATACATGAGACGATCGTCTAGAACGTGGGAAAGATTATCGAAGATTGCTCGTATCTCCGGTGCGTCTTCTCCGGACGGTTCAGCTGCTTGTTGCAAATTAGTTTTCTTAATTACACATAAGTGCATTGCATTGTCGCCATCTTCATCACGAGCCATAATATCGCAACCGAGAGTTACAAGTCGCTCAATTACGGACGCGTGTCCTTGCGAAACTGCTAAAAGAAACGGTGTTTGACGGCGGTTATTTCGTATATCAATTTCTGCCAGACCCTCTATTATCAATGTCTCGACAACGTGTGCGTGACCATTTAGGGCGGCCAAATGCAACGCGGCAAAACCATCATCTTTCTTAACGTTTACTAGTTGCCGAGCCAGTTGCAGTATGCGTTTAGCTGCGACCACGTTGCCCTTAAGCGAGGCATGGTGCAGTACGTTAAAACCTCGATTGTTTTTTATCAGGAAATCTAAATTCGGTGCATTACATAATAATTCGACAACTTCTGTGTTTTCCTTGCCAATGGCATCGTGCAGCGCCGTATCACCGTAGGAATCTTGAATATTCACATCGGCGCCGAATTGAAGCAGTTCTCGCACGCAATGTGGCGTTTTCTTGTGTGCGCATATGTGCAATGCTGAGCAATGGCTTGAATTTAGAAAATTGATATCAGCTCTGCTTTGCAGTAGGACACGCATCGTTTCGGGCTGATTACCAAAAGCTGCATAGTGAAGCGCCGAATCGCCCTCCTTGTCCACAACATTCACATTCGAGCCTTTGATAATGAGATATTTTACAAGATCAACATAGCCCTGATGAGCGGCCACTTGTATGCAAGCTTTGCCACCACTCATCACATTCACTTGTTCTGGATGGGCATCTAAGTACTGCTTCACAAAGTCTAAATGACCTTGGGCCGCCTCACGAACCAGCTTATCGGCCATTGACGTACCAGATAGGCCTGATAACGGTGTCATAACATGATCTGTGCGCCTATGACTTAGGTCCATCATACTGTTTGAACGTTCTGCTGCAGTAGCCAATGGGGATCGCTCTAAACGCACGCATTTCGGATTTAATGTCCACTCGAAACCATCATCGAGTTGTTGAATGCGCAAATCACCATCCGAGTAAACCTTTACAACTTTGCAATGTTTTCCCAAAGCCTAAAGAATAAATAAAAGTGAAAGATCATTGCCAAAAAAGAAAACTAATATAAAGAGTAAAATTCATAATTAATGTTATTAACGCTTCTTTAATTATGACAAATTAAAGTTTCCTATTGTTTGAGATTTTATCTCAAAAATACATAAGTTTTATTGACTTAGCAGGAAACTAGGTACAGTGACGAGCAAAACTGTAACATGGAGTAACACTTTTTATTGCAGCCGTCGCTATCTTTCCAAGTTCTAACGACATTCATACTGTTGTTGTATACTTTTATTGGTACATCTTTGCTTCCTCTGTCATAACGATTTGAAGTCAATTCAACAAATTAACAAAACCAGCAGACAAAAATGTAAATTAAGGCAAATGTTACAGTTTTGCACACATATATTTTTAATAACTTTTTGACAATTTTCACGAAAAAAAAAAATTATTAACACAATGTTCAGTATTCTTTTGCTTTTTTTTAGTTCCTGGTTGCAATTTGGCATACCTTATTTGTATCTCTGTAAAAATTCTGGAGGTATAGCCTCCCATATATCCTTGGTTTGCTTTCACAGCTCATGTACTCCATTGGACGGACTTGGATACTTAGTAAGCTGCGCTTTTAGTTGATTTCGCAAACTCTCGATGAGATTCATGTCCTCGGATTGTGGAGATCATTTCAAATTAGCAAATTTTTGCTTTTGTTCCAGTCTTTGCGAACATGTGCAGTGTGTTTTGGTTGATTTTTCAGCAGAAACTCTAATTTTTTCGACTACATCTTGCAAATTTTGAAATATGAACATATACTGTTCCTTACGCATAATGCGTACTAAAACGACCAACAACATTTTTGAAATACAACCCCAAACTATTATTGACCGACCACTGTGATTCACAGTTTGCCTTACATGATGCGCTTAGGCTTAATTTGGGCCTTTGATCCAATACCATGCCCGGCCATCTAATTGAAAGCGATTAATATAGTCTTGTCAATCCAAAAAACCCTCAACTAAATCTTAAAAATGTGTTTTTTATTGCATTCCGTAAGGCCTAACATATCCCAATAGACAACGGTCCGGTTTTCGTGCGATCCGGCAAAATGCTACCACTCTCGCACATGTATTTTGATGAAAATTGCTTTTTTCTTCTTTTGTGATCCATTGCGCTCAATTTGGAAATTTTCCGCCTCGCTGTCTACTGATTTGCATTCAATTTTAATACCTTAAGCGCTTCTGTAACAGTGGCTGCAGTGCTACTTGCTACTAAGTTCACAAGATATCGGACTGTAATATATTTTGACAGACTTCCTTTGTCCTTAGTAACACTATATATATATATATATATATATATATATATATATATTATTAATATATTTTTTCTCAGCCTTAACATTTTCATGTGGCAAACTCCGCAATTTTTGTCACTTTCCCTGCGGTCCCGCCTGTCCGCAGTAAATCTATCATTTACTTTTATGTTTCCTGATTAACCATATTATTTATTGGTTATCACTTCTTGAATAAATTACAATATAGAAAAAAGTCATCTGACTTCCAACTAAGCAAAAGATAACTGTAAAATGCAAAACTGAGAGTGAGTGCAAAACTGTAACATTTGCCTTAACTTACATTTTTGTCTCCAGGTTTTTTTTATTGTTCTTGGATTGACTTCAAATCGTTATGAGAGCGGGAGAAGGGGTGTACCAATAAGAATATACAACAAAAGTATGAAAGTCGTTAGAACTTTGAAAGATAGCGGTGGCTGAAATAAAAGGTGTTACATCATGTTACGGTTTTGCTCGTCACTGTATGACTAAAACAGTGGAACTTAGATGGAATTTTTCATTTGGATTGCATTTCGACATAAACGCTAAGTTAAGTATTAATGTAATGTAGCCAAAATAGTTTAATATTGGGATTGAGCAATTTTTGGAATGGTGGCAAATTATTTTTATATACTGTAAGGCTAATCGTAAAGAAAGTAAACATTAATTTTCAGGACTCATTGGGTTATGAAATCATCACAATTTTGAGAATACTGGTGGTAGCGTTATTTCGTACACAAAGAAACAGTCATTTCAGGATCGCATCCTAAATGTTAGTATCCATTCCAAGAACACTTGGCTTCAGCTCAATACAATGGCAAAAGTTTGCATTTTTCTTTTTGGTCAAAAATCCAATTATTTTACTTTGAACATTATTATTAAAGCTTTATTTATGTTTTGGCCAAAAATAGTTCTCAGTTTTACGATACACATGTTTATACTTACATAACGCATAAGGTCAATCCATTCACCATGCCCTTTTTGCAGTTGCTGAACCTTGTTCGCATCGTTTATTATAGTCACCAGATCGCCAACGCGAAATGACATAACCTTTACAAGAGCAGCCGGATGAAAGGTCCAACGATTAGGACAATTATCGTACTGAACCCTATATATATTATAATTTTCTCCGTTAATTACTGAAAATACCCTGAGTTCCAAAATGTAAAAATACAAAGCATTGGACTCATTTAATCCTAAAGTATTGCAGATTAAAATGTCCTGCTTGCGTAATCTTACTTGAAATGAGCATCTGGGCGTGGTTGTGGTAATTGGACAGCTAAACCTGCTATGGTTCAGAAATGAAAAATACTGGTGCTTTGTATTTTTACATTTAGAAATTCAGGGATACTGTTCATGTCAGTTACGTACCGTATGTCGCCCTTCTCGGTAATGCGATGGACGGTACCCAATTTAGGTAACTGTTCCACCATTCGGGGGTTCCATCCACCGTGCCCTTGCTGCAGTTTCATTAGTGCGTCAACATCAAGACACACCTTTACCCGATCCCCAACTGAGAATGTTGGCTTCACAGTGGGTACAACGGGTTGTTGCTCTTCCAGTTGACCTTGGAAAGATAGAAAATAAGAATGATTTCTTAAACTTGCTTGCAAAAAATATGTGCTGAAGCGGCTTACCTAAAACAGGCATGTGGTCTTTGTAATAGTATCCTCCTATCGACGGTACAGTACACTTTAAATCAACGTTACCTTTATGACCTAAACGATAGACGTTTGTAGAACCCGTTACCCAAGAAACATTAGCTACGCTTCTACAAGACTCATTGTCCCAACCGCGAATTTCCATAACACGCCCAGTTTTGCCTAAAAACGGGGAATATTAAAAAACATGGAAACATAAAATGGGTTCATGAGTTGAAACACACCTTCGCCACCGTCCTGCTGGCCCCACTCCCAATCAGGACCACGAACAACTTTGGCTCCAACAAATATTCCTTTAAGTTGGACTCGTTTTGAATTTTTTCGTGGAGGCAGACGTACTCTGAAAATGGTAATAAATTACAGTGCTGCAAAAAAAAAACACGAAATACACCCGAAATAAAACTTAGTGCAGTTTTTAGTAGTCCATAAAAAATACGTTATTTTCGTATTTGATTCACTTATCTATCAACAGGCTTGATTATTTTTGATCCGATTTTAAAAATCAGACATCTTTTGCATATTTTTGTACAAGCTCATCGCACTGAAATTCAGTATTTACCAAATCTGCAGAGGTAACTGATCTCATTGTCCCTCTTTTTAACTCAATATCATCAACGAGACGGTTCTTCGTTAACGCTATAGTTTATGGAATTCCATCCCTGCTAATCTAAGAAACAACTTTAACAAAAGCAACTTCAAGCGATCTATCTCGACAGTGACAATATTAGTTTAATCCAGAGACCCAAAATAATTATTATCCTAATATTTGAGACCAACAACGTCGCCTTGTTTTAAGAGATTTTTTTCGCCTTTGCATAATAAATATTCACGAGAAATATTTTTTTCGTCTCGCGGGACGTTTATTTTCGGATGGAAATTATTTACTTCTTTTCATAATAATTAAATGGGATTTTTATTTCAAGACGAACATTATTTACGTCTTCTCATAATAATTATGTGGGACTTTTATTTTTTTCATCTCGAGGGACGTTTATTACAAGACGGAAATGATTTACGTCTTCTCATAATAATTATGTGGGACTTTTATTTTATTTTTTCATCTCGCGAAACGTTTATTTATTATTATTATTTACGTATTTTCATAATAATTATATGGGATTTTTACGTCCCACGTTTTCTCTTAATAGAATCGGTACATGTACTGCCGATTTCAAATTAAACCCAAATATCTCCGAGCTCGATTATTGGAATTTGAAAAGCAAAGCCCTTTAATTTGACACATCATTTTTGAAAACTGAACTAACGATACAGATTTAATGACATGAAAAATCGTGGCGTTACATATTTAACGCGTCAGATCTCTGAACTCAATTAAGAAGTTTTATTTCAATAAATGCCCCCTATAATTGTTAAGAGAAGACGTAAATCATTTCCGTCTCGAAATAAACGTCCCGCGACGAAAAAAATAAAAATCCCATATAATTATTATGAGAACACGTAAATCATATTCGTCTTGAAATAAACGTCCCGAGAGACGAAAAAATAAATAAAAATCCCATATAATTAGTATGGGAAGACGTAAATCATTTTCGTCTTGAAATAAACGTTCCGAGAGACGAAAAAATATAAAAATCCCATATAATTATTATGAGAAGACGTAAATCATTTCCGTCTTAAAATAAACGTCCCGCGAGACGAAAAAATAAAAGTCCCATATAATTATGGTAAAAATTTTCCATTGGCCATTAATAATTATAGAGCAATATTTAATTTTATTTCTTATAATCGTTATGGTTTAATCTTATACGCCCAAATATGTAAGTACTTGTTATTTCTTCTGTATTATTGACTTCAAGTAGACATTTTTAGCTTGTTGCACCCGCGATACAAAAGATATAAAAGTTTGTATATTTCACAGATTATAAAATGTTAATTTGCTGAAACCGTGGAGAAGTAATGAGAAGCCAAATAAAATCTCAATAATATTTAATTGTATAATTTTAGCGACATTGAAATAAACGTTTACTCACATTGGTTGCACCCGTAATAGGGATGTAAAAATCGTGTTTGCAACTTTTCGACAGCTAACAATTGCGTGCACTTTAACATCGGGGACCCGACCAGTTATAACTTTTAAAATACAAATCTTTTAAAAAAGGTTATTTTCAAAGTTTTTGGAAAAAATCCAATAATAAGTGAAACATCTCGCACGCTTAGTAATATAGAGATGTAGCTCAAAATTCACGTTATTGGAGATTTCGTTATGCAATTAATTAGCTTGATAAGTAGAATATGTTCAGTCTAACAGATACTTAAACTTCCAAAATATGGCGAAGATATGTCCCTTTCCATTTGTATTTTTCTATACCAACTGTATGAGTTGATAAAACTTTGATTGCGTTTTCCCACAAAATTTAAATTTTGAAATACTTCGTTATATTACACCGTGCGACAAAAACCAAAAATTTTAAAATACGAAAAGATCAATATATTCACAAAACTAGGAGTCAAATATAGTATAACTGCGTTTTTAAATTTTCTCTCTGACGTCAGGACTTAAAAATTTCTGGGATATGATTGAAGAAAAAAATTATTTAAAAGATTTGGTGCTTGGTAGAGTTACTCTACTAGAGTAACAATATGGGTGTCAATTAAAAGGAAAAATTCTGTAAAATTAAAAAATAATATTTGTCAATGTTATTGTGGCTTGTTAACATTTTATTTTTATTGAGCTTTGTACCACGATTGTTTATTA
>NW_023463918.1:0-940 GCF_013731165.1 Rhagoletis pomonella | reverse complement strand
TTAGACTTTGTTGCTTTTTCAATTTTTCCTAATAAACAATCGTGGTAAAAAGCTCAATAAAAATATTAAAATTAAAAAATAATAACTGTTTGGTACACCAGGACGAATAAGTGTTGAAAATGTCCTTTTAAAACTTTTTCCTTGAATATCCTTGGAAATTTCCAATATTTATTTTTGAAAAAAAAAAATATAAATCAAGGACTATATGTAAACTACCACATCCTCGAATTTCGTCCTACCTTTATTAATAATAATAATAATAGATTGGCGCTTACACATATGTTAGTGTTTGGCCGAGCTTCTCCTCCGATTTGTGGCGTGCGCCTTGATGTTGTCACACAAAGCGGAGGGACCTACAGTTTTACGCCGACTCCGAACGGCGATTGTATTTTAATGAGAAGCTGTTTTTCATGGCAGAAATACACTCGGAGGTTTGCCATTGCCTGCCGAGGGGTGACCGCTGTTAATAAAAAACAATTTTTTTAATTTTTTTGCGATATTGCTTTGGCCAGGGCTTGAACCCAGGCGCTGAGGAGTGCAAGCGCGCACTGCTTACCACTACACCACAGCGGCCACTTTTATAAGTTTCAGATAAAAAAAATTTTACACTTCTCTTATAAGATATTGATAGTTACAATATACATAAATGAAGATACTGGAATCATTACACTGTACAGCACTCGGCTGGGTATTGGACCAAACCAATTTTTTAAGATATTGAGTCATAGGTAAACAAGTAATTTCTCCGTTTTTCGAAGTTAGCCTCCGAAATGAGATATGGGCCTTCGAAGTTCCAAATAAGGCCTTTGGTAAAAAACTAAAAAACTAAAAATATAGACGTAGTCCGCCTATTGCTCTTATATAAATGGTATATAACCTTGTTTTGTGCAAACCTATATTACAGGTGCTATAAGGTCGGGTCTTCGAAAAATTAAAAACC
>NW_023463917.1:1340-12370 GCF_013731165.1 Rhagoletis pomonella | reverse complement strand
TCTACCGCTTAAACTTACTTTTACTTTTACTTACTTATTTCATTTTTTCCTAAAGAACATAAACGTGGTACAAAGCTCAATAACAATATTGAAAATTAATAAATAAATAATTATTGAGGTTACATAAATGTGCAACGTTTTCATTACAAGTATATAAACAATAACAACACACAAATTATTCAGAATTTCTACTACTTGAA
This sequence comes from Rhagoletis pomonella, assembly GCF_013731165.1. Taxonomy (NCBI): domain Eukaryota; kingdom Metazoa; phylum Arthropoda; class Insecta; order Diptera; family Tephritidae; genus Rhagoletis; species Rhagoletis pomonella. The sequence goes on along the minus strand of NW_023463917.1, from coordinate 12,170 downwards.
TCGGCTCAAATTTATATAAAATTACAGGTCGTATTATTTCGTTCAACATTTATTTATAATACATTTAATGTTGGTATGCGTGGACACTATTTTATAAGCTGCATTAATATTTTCACAAGATTGTTCTGTGTTTTTTGTTGTATTTATAATATTCTTAACGAATATTTGGTCGTTTGGTTTATTTATGTATGAAATATTTTTATGAGTGAATTTTTTAATTGTCTATTATTAATTACTGCAAATTTGAATCCTTTATGCTAGCGAATCAAATACTTTATGTTAATAAATTACAATATCCACAAATATTCCAAATGCATACTCGCTTCTTGTAAATACATATAACTACCCATTTTTATGCTCGAAATAAGTAATCCTCCCTGCCAAATTTTTAAACATAGGTGTAAACGTAATCGAATTTAAAATTTTCACCATATAATCTTCACCTAAAAATTGGCTTTTATTACTCCCAACAGAAAAAATTTAAGCTGTTGCTATCTGTGCTAAAGACATGACTGGTCTTTCTGCTTCTTAAGATTTTCTTATTTACAATTTACAAACTTTCACGGTGTGCCTGAACCAGCCGTAAATGAAAGGTTCTTACATATGAGTTTTTTACCTGATTATGTTAGACGTTAAAATTAAAAACTATTTGAATCCAATATCCAAAGAATCGGACGGGACCTTTTCGAAAAAAACCCCATCTTACTTAATTATATCAACTTATTAACCGACTTTAAAAAAGGAGAAGGTTATCAATTCGTCGGAATATTTTTTTTTTTATGTATGTTACCGCATAACTTTGGACCACGTTTGCCGATTTCTATAATTCTTTTTTTGAAGGAAAGGTGTTACCTCACAGGTAGTACCATACCATTAGCGCACACAAGGGGTGGTTTTGGGGTTCAAATCCCCCCCCCCCCCTGCTTATGACGTTTTTACTTTTTGTAAAATGGTCAAGTAGCACTGCCACCTCAACATATTATTGTTTTGGAAATTTTAATATTTATTTTAGGGAATTTTTTTATATGCATTAAAAAATAATAACAGGCAAGGTAAATTTACCTATTTCATCGTATTAGCAGAGCTCTTAACAAGTGTGTATTGATTTAAAATACCTTAAATTATCTTACCGCTAACAAATGTGGCATTATCTGCAGTGTTACATGAAATATTACATATTATATCTGACTCCAAGAAATTAAGATATTAGATGTTGCTTTAATTTGGATCCTCTTTAGTGGAAATATGAATGGAAAGGATAAAAAGTAGCTTATCGTTAAGGAAAGCACCATGGAAGCATACAATTAGTTGTGATAACGCATGATGTAGTCATGCAGAGGGAGGTAAAAAATTGCCTAATTCTTAGAGCTCCTTGTTATAGTTTATAGACAGATAAACTACTCGCCCTACCGCTGCTGGTGTCGCGTTTCGCTTGTTATGGCGTTTTCTTTTCTACCGCAAAATGTTACCTTCTCATTGACCTCTTACTACAAATACTAAGGCGAAGGCCATGAAGAGGCAACATTTTTTTTTAGAAACGAATACGCGCTTAGATTCGGTACATCAGTCCCGAGGCTGATAATTTCTGCCGAAAAGAGATTGGAACAAACAAGCAACGCCTTTGTGAAGTTACCATGCACATGGTCTTCCCGAAATATGCAGCTAATCGCACTAAATAATGATGAATATAATTCCATATTTTACTTGCCTTCCGGTTTGCATTCAATTTTGGAAATACATAAATCACTAAAAGTCCGCGTTAAAATGATGTTCAAAATATATTTTTGAAATATTTTTTTTTTTTTAAGTAAAAAACCACTTTATAATTTCTTTAAAGAATATGGTATCTTCAATTTATAAGAAAATGTCATAAGCACAGTTTAAGTCAAATTGCTAACTTCGAGTTCGTTCCACCACAATGAGCAACATAATAAAAATACAAGCTCAGTTAATTTTTTCGGTATTCGAAATATTAAAAAAATTAAGCAATCGTGAAAAACCAGAGATCAAGAAAAATTAACATAAGTGTAAAAATTTCAGGGAATTAATTAATTTATTTTTACTAAAATTCTTTTTTAAAATTTTGTATTTCTTGTGAAAGTTGAGCGCATCTGGTGTTTATAAAACTTTTTATTAAACAAATAATTTTTAAGCAAAAACACAACCGACTTCAAGTCTCATATACAAATATAGGAGTACCGTTAATTTCTGCATGATCCAATGATCGGATCTAAACCAAATTACGGGACGACCTTTGAGGTATCATCTTTCCGATAAAAAAAAAAGAATTATTGAAATCGGTTCACGTGGTCTAAATTATGCGGTATATTGGTTTACGCCAACAGGCTGTGCGGCGGCGGCGTGGTCATGTTCAAAAATAATCGGCGGCGACGCCGGCGCTACTGCCCATAACTTGCTGTCTTCACAGGCAAAAGTTTTTATCTTGATAATTTCAGACTTTGTTTAAAAATTATAAAAATTACACAAACTTTTCATCCCAATTCCATGCATTTTAATTTCTAGAATAATTTTTCGTATGCAGTTTTATAGCTTATTAAATTCTAAAAAATCGCGCTGATTTTTGATAATTTTTCTTTGCTGATATTTGTTAGATAAAAAGCTATACTTTTATATAAAAATAATTAACCTTAAAAAGATCAAAAGAAAAGTAGACAAAACTGGTAAAAATATTGATGTGCTATCGTTTGTCGCGGGGTGTAATATAAATTAATATAATTAAGAAAAAGGGGGTTTTTCGAAAAGGGCCCGTTCAATTTTTTTCAAACAGTTTCTAATTTCATCGTATAACAGAATCACGCCAAAAAAACCCATATGCAAGAACCTTTCATTTACGGCTGGTTCAGGCACACCGTACTTTTAAAGAATTACTACCTTTGTTGGGTCGTGGTAATGTAGCTTTTTGAAGAATCGAGTGTCACTTAATATAAATTGATCTTTCTTAGGATGGTTTTACGGCACATGTGGCAGGTGCGCAAGGTGTCCGCACATCGTGAGCATGCACCATGACCACACAAAAATGCGACGTCACGTGTCCGTTCCATACAGATGCTGCAATAGTGCGTCTCTTCATACTCTTGTATTTTATTTTCCAAATACCTCAAACGATCAGCGGAGGGTATGCGTGTCTGGTCAGAACTGGCCACCAAACGTCCACCGGCAGTTATGCGTCGCTCGATTTGAACACCACAGCGCAGGCACTTTTTCATACGCAAGCCACATTCCTCACAGGAAATCTGATGTTGACATGGCTCAAATTTAATAAGTTGCAACTTTTCGTCGCAAACTATACACTCCTGAGGGCCGTTGTGGAAAGGAACGTTTGGGGGCGGTGGCGGAGGTGTAGCTTTCGGACTCGGTCTGGAAACCGCAGCGCATTCCGGTGAACCTCGCTCACCGCTGGCTGCAGGTGGTTTCGGCGCTTTTTTGCGAATACCAGTCGGTTGATTAACACCGGAAGTTGAAGGAATCGGAGTCATATGTACATATTGAGTGTCCAGCGCATTACTTCCACTGCCTAATGCATTGACCTGTGCTTGCCGATCAGAGTTGAGTTTTTTTAGTCCTGCTGGCTCTTCGGTTGAGCGGTCAATGTGATGAGTTGGAGTGCTTCTGTTGGGTGTAGCCATCTGCGTAAAATTATTGGGTTGTAATGCATCTATAATGATATCAACAGAGTGGTTACTAGGCCCAGCAACAGCGCCGGCCACACCAGCCGTGCCGCCCACTTCGCTTTCTGGGTTTAAATTTAGGGCCTGTATGTTGCGCTCCACATCGCCTGATGCATTGTTGATTTCGTTAATCGCTGTCGACGACTGCGGTACACCAGTCTGCAATCTCACTGGGCATTGGTAGCCCAAAATTAAATCTTTCATATCCTTGTTTGTGATCCATTCGAAAATATTTGTGCCTTTGTTATTTTGCTCTACGCGGCAACCACGCGACGATAAATAACAAAGGATTGTATACATGAGACGATCGTCTAGAACGTGGGAAAGATTATCGAAGATTGCTCGTATCTCCGGTGCGTCTTCTCCGGACGGTTCAGCTGCTTGTTGCAAATTAGTTTTCTTAATTACACATAAGTGCATTGCATTGTCGCCATCTTCATCACGAGCCATAATATCGCAACCGAGAGTTACAAGTCGCTCAATTACGGACGCGTGTCCTTGCGAAACTGCTAAAAGAAACGGTGTTTGACGGCGGTTATTTCGTATATCAATTTCTGCCAGACCCTCTATTATCAATGTCTCGACAACGTGTGCGTGACCATTTAGGGCGGCCAAATGCAACGCGGCAAAACCATCATCTTTCTTAACGTTTACTAGTTGCCGAGCCAGTTGCAGTATGCGTTTAGCTGCGACCACGTTGCCCTTAAGCGAGGCATGGTGCAGTACGTTAAAACCTCGATTGTTTTTTATCAGGAAATCTAAATTCGGTGCATTACATAATAATTCGACAACTTCTGTGTTTTCCTTGCCAATGGCATCGTGCAGCGCCGTATCACCGTAGGAATCTTGAATATTCACATCGGCGCCGAATTGAAGCAGTTCTCGCACGCAATGTGGCGTTTTCTTGTGTGCGCATATGTGCAATGCTGAGCAATGGCTTGAATTTAGAAAATTGATATCAGCTCTGCTTTGCAGTAGGACACGCATCGTTTCGGGCTGATTACCAAAAGCTGCATAGTGAAGCGCCGAATCGCCCTCCTTGTCCACAACATTCACATTCGAGCCTTTGATAATGAGATATTTTACAAGATCAACATAGCCCTGATGAGCGGCCACTTGTATGCAAGCTTTGCCACCACTCATCACATTCACTTGTTCTGGATGGGCATCTAAGTACTGCTTCACAAAGTCTAAATGACCTTGGGCCGCCTCACGAACCAGCTTATCGGCCATTGACGTACCAGATAGGCCTGATAACGGTGTCATAACATGATCTGTGCGCCTATGACTTAGGTCCATCATACTGTTTGAACGTTCTGCTGCAGTAGCCAATGGGGATCGCTCTAAACGCACGCATTTCGGATTTAATGTCCACTCGAAACCATCATCGAGTTGTTGAATGCGCAAATCACCATCCGAGTAAACCTTTACAACTTTGCAATGTTTTCCCAAAGCCTAAAGAATAAATAAAAGTGAAAGATCATTGCCAAAAAAGAAAACTAATATAAAGAGTAAAATTCATAATTAATGTTATTAACGCTTCTTTAATTATGACAAATTAAAGTTTCCTATTGTTTGAGATTTTATCTCAAAAATACATAAGTTTTATTGACTTAGCAGGAAACTAGGTACAGTGACGAGCAAAACTGTAACATGGAGTAACACTTTTTATTGCAGCCGTCGCTATCTTTCCAAGTTCTAACGACATTCATACTGTTGTTGTATACTTTTATTGGTACATCTTTGCTTCCTCTGTCATAACGATTTGAAGTCAATTCAACAAATTAACAAAACCAGCAGACAAAAATGTAAATTAAGGCAAATGTTACAGTTTTGCACACATATATTTTTAATAACTTTTTGACAATTTTCACGAAAAAAAAAAATTATTAACACAATGTTCAGTATTCTTTTGCTTTTTTTTAGTTCCTGGTTGCAATTTGGCATACCTTATTTGTATCTCTGTAAAAATTCTGGAGGTATAGCCTCCCATATATCCTTGGTTTGCTTTCACAGCTCATGTACTCCATTGGACGGACTTGGATACTTAGTAAGCTGCGCTTTTAGTTGATTTCGCAAACTCTCGATGAGATTCATGTCCTCGGATTGTGGAGATCATTTCAAATTAGCAAATTTTTGCTTTTGTTCCAGTCTTTGCGAACATGTGCAGTGTGTTTTGGTTGATTTTTCAGCAGAAACTCTAATTTTTTCGACTACATCTTGCAAATTTTGAAATATGAACATATACTGTTCCTTACGCATAATGCGTACTAAAACGACCAACAACATTTTTGAAATACAACCCCAAACTATTATTGACCGACCACTGTGATTCACAGTTTGCCTTACATGATGCGCTTAGGCTTAATTTGGGCCTTTGATCCAATACCATGCCCGGCCATCTAATTGAAAGCGATTAATATAGTCTTGTCAATCCAAAAAACCCTCAACTAAATCTTAAAAATGTGTTTTTTATTGCATTCCGTAAGGCCTAACATATCCCAATAGACAACGGTCCGGTTTTCGTGCGATCCGGCAAAATGCTACCACTCTCGCACATGTATTTTGATGAAAATTGCTTTTTTCTTCTTTTGTGATCCATTGCGCTCAATTTGGAAATTTTCCGCCTCGCTGTCTACTGATTTGCATTCAATTTTAATACCTTAAGCGCTTCTGTAACAGTGGCTGCAGTGCTACTTGCTACTAAGTTCACAAGATATCGGACTGTAATATATTTTGACAGACTTCCTTTGTCCTTAGTAACACTATATATATATATATATATATATATATATATATATATTATTAATATATTTTTTCTCAGCCTTAACATTTTCATGTGGCAAACTCCGCAATTTTTGTCACTTTCCCTGCGGTCCCGCCTGTCCGCAGTAAATCTATCATTTACTTTTATGTTTCCTGATTAACCATATTATTTATTGGTTATCACTTCTTGAATAAATTACAATATAGAAAAAAGTCATCTGACTTCCAACTAAGCAAAAGATAACTGTAAAATGCAAAACTGAGAGTGAGTGCAAAACTGTAACATTTGCCTTAACTTACATTTTTGTCTCCAGGTTTTTTTTATTGTTCTTGGATTGACTTCAAATCGTTATGAGAGCGGGAGAAGGGGTGTACCAATAAGAATATACAACAAAAGTATGAAAGTCGTTAGAACTTTGAAAGATAGCGGTGGCTGAAATAAAAGGTGTTACATCATGTTACGGTTTTGCTCGTCACTGTATGACTAAAACAGTGGAACTTAGATGGAATTTTTCATTTGGATTGCATTTCGACATAAACGCTAAGTTAAGTATTAATGTAATGTAGCCAAAATAGTTTAATATTGGGATTGAGCAATTTTTGGAATGGTGGCAAATTATTTTTATATACTGTAAGGCTAATCGTAAAGAAAGTAAACATTAATTTTCAGGACTCATTGGGTTATGAAATCATCACAATTTTGAGAATACTGGTGGTAGCGTTATTTCGTACACAAAGAAACAGTCATTTCAGGATCGCATCCTAAATGTTAGTATCCATTCCAAGAACACTTGGCTTCAGCTCAATACAATGGCAAAAGTTTGCATTTTTCTTTTTGGTCAAAAATCCAATTATTTTACTTTGAACATTATTATTAAAGCTTTATTTATGTTTTGGCCAAAAATAGTTCTCAGTTTTACGATACACATGTTTATACTTACATAACGCATAAGGTCAATCCATTCACCATGCCCTTTTTGCAGTTGCTGAACCTTGTTCGCATCGTTTATTATAGTCACCAGATCGCCAACGCGAAATGACATAACCTTTACAAGAGCAGCCGGATGAAAGGTCCAACGATTAGGACAATTATCGTACTGAACCCTATATATATTATAATTTTCTCCGTTAATTACTGAAAATACCCTGAGTTCCAAAATGTAAAAATACAAAGCATTGGACTCATTTAATCCTAAAGTATTGCAGATTAAAATGTCCTGCTTGCGTAATCTTACTTGAAATGAGCATCTGGGCGTGGTTGTGGTAATTGGACAGCTAAACCTGCTATGGTTCAGAAATGAAAAATACTGGTGCTTTGTATTTTTACATTTAGAAATTCAGGGATACTGTTCATGTCAGTTACGTACCGTATGTCGCCCTTCTCGGTAATGCGATGGACGGTACCCAATTTAGGTAACTGTTCCACCATTCGGGGGTTCCATCCACCGTGCCCTTGCTGCAGTTTCATTAGTGCGTCAACATCAAGACACACCTTTACCCGATCCCCAACTGAGAATGTTGGCTTCACAGTGGGTACAACGGGTTGTTGCTCTTCCAGTTGACCTTGGAAAGATAGAAAATAAGAATGATTTCTTAAACTTGCTTGCAAAAAATATGTGCTGAAGCGGCTTACCTAAAACAGGCATGTGGTCTTTGTAATAGTATCCTCCTATCGACGGTACAGTACACTTTAAATCAACGTTACCTTTATGACCTAAACGATAGACGTTTGTAGAACCCGTTACCCAAGAAACATTAGCTACGCTTCTACAAGACTCATTGTCCCAACCGCGAATTTCCATAACACGCCCAGTTTTGCCTAAAAACGGGGAATATTAAAAAACATGGAAACATAAAATGGGTTCATGAGTTGAAACACACCTTCGCCACCGTCCTGCTGGCCCCACTCCCAATCAGGACCACGAACAACTTTGGCTCCAACAAATATTCCTTTAAGTTGGACTCGTTTTGAATTTTTTCGTGGAGGCAGACGTACTCTGAAAATGGTAATAAATTACAGTGCTGCAAAAAAAAAACACGAAATACACCCGAAATAAAACTTAGTGCAGTTTTTAGTAGTCCATAAAAAAATACGTTATTTTCGTATTTGATTCACTTATCTATCAACAGGCTTGATTATTTTTGATCCGATTTTAAAAATCAGACATCTTTTGCATATTTTTGTACAAGCTCATCGCACTGAAATTCAGTATTTACCAAATCTGCAGAGGTAACTGATCTCATTGCCCCTCTTTTTAACTCAATATCATCAACGAGACGGTTCTTCGTTAACGCTATAGTTTATGGAATTCCATCCCTGCTAATCTAAGAAACAACTTTAACAAAAGCAACTTCAAGCGATCTATCTCGACAGTGACAATATTAGTTTAATCCAGAGACCCAAAATAATTATTATCCTAATATTTGAGACCAACAACGTCGCCTTGTTTTAAGAGATTTTTTTCGCCTTTGCATAATAAATATTCACGAGAAATATTTTTTTCGTCTCGCGGGACGTTTATTTTCGGATGGAAATTATTTACTTCTTTTCATAATAATTAAATGGGATTTTTATTTCAAGACGAACATTATTTACGTCTTCTCATAATAATTATGTGGGACTTTTATTTTTTTCATCTCGAGGGACGTTTATTACAAGACGGAAATGATTTACGTCTTCTCATAATAATTATGTGGGACTTTTATTTTATTTTTTCATCTCGCGAAACGTTTATTTATTATTATTATTTACGTATTTTCATAATAATTATATGGGATTTTTACGTCCCACGTTTTCTCTTAATAGAATCGGTACATGTACTGCCGATTTCAAATTAAACCCAAATATCTCCGAGCTCGATTATTGGAATTTGAAAAGCAAAGCCCTTTAATTTGACACATCATTTTTGAAAACTGAACTAACGATACAGATTTAATGACATGAAAAATCGTGGCGTTACATATTTAACGCGTCAGATCTCTGAACTCAATTAAGAAGTTTTATTTCAATAAATGCCCCCTATAATTGTTAAGAGAAGACGTAAATCATTTCCGTCTCGAAATAAACGTCCCGCGACGAAAAAAAATAAAAATCCCATATAATTATTATGAGAACACGTAAATCATATTCGTCTTGAAATAAACGTCCCGAGAGACGAAAAAATAAATAAAAATCCCATATAATTAGTATGGGAAGACGTAAATCATTTTCGTCTTGAAATAAACGTTCCGAGAGACGAAAAAATATAAAAATCCCATATAATTATTATGAGAAGACGTAAATCATTTCCGTCTTAAAATAAACGTCCCGCGAGACGAAAAAATAAAAGTCCCATATAATTATGGTAAAAATTTTCCATTGGCCATTAATAATTATAGAGCAATATTTAATTTTATTTCTTATAATCGTTATGGTTTAATCTTATACGCCCAAATATGTAAGTACTTGTTATTTCTTCTGTATTATTGACTTCAAGTAGACATTTTTAGCTTGTTGCACCCGCGATACAAAAGATATAAAAGTTTGTATATTTCACAGATTATAAAATGTTAATTTGCTGAAACCGTGGAGAAGTAATGAGAAGCCAAATAAAATCTCAATAATATTTAATTGTATAATTTTAGCGACATTGAAATAAACGTTTACTCACATTGGTTGCACCCGTAATAGGGATGTAAAAATCGTGTTTGCAACTTTTCGACAGCTAACAATTGCGTGCACTTTAACATCGGGGACCCGACCAGTTATAACTTTTAAAATACAAATCTTTTAAAAAAGGTTATTTTCAAAGTTTTTGGAAAAAATCCAATAATAAGTGAAACATCTCGCACGCTTAGTAATATAGAGATGTAGCTCAAAATTCACGTTATTGGAGATTTCGTTATGCAATTAATTAGCTTGATAAGTAGAATATGTTCAGTCTAACAGATACTTAAACTTCCAAAATATGGCGAAGATATGTCCCTTTCCATTTGTATTTTTCTATACCAACTGTATGAGTTGATAAAACTTTGATTGCGTTTTCCCACAAAATTTAAATTTTGAAATACTTCGTTATATTACACCGTGCGACAAAAACCAAAAATTTTAAAATACGAAAAGATCAATATATTCACAAAACTAGGAGTCAAATATAGTATAACTGCGTTTTTAAATTTTCTCTCTGACGTCAGGACTTAAAAATTTCTGGGATATGATTGAAGAAAAAAATTATTTAAAAGATTTGGTGCTTGGTAGAGTTACTCTACTAGAGTAACAATATGGGTGTCAATTAAAAGGAAAAATTCTGTAAAATTAAAAAATAATATTTGTCAATGTTATTGTGGCTTGTTAACATTTTATTTTTATTGAGCTTTGTACCACGATTGTTTATTA
>NW_023463917.1:0-940 GCF_013731165.1 Rhagoletis pomonella | reverse complement strand
TTAGACTTTGTTGCTTTTTCAATTTTTCCTAATAAACAATCGTGGTAAAAAGCTCAATAAAAATATTAAAATTAAAAAATAATAACTGTTTGGTACACCAGGACGAATAAGTGTTGAAAATGTCCTTTTAAAACTTTTTCCTTGAATATCCTTGGAAATTTCCAATATTTATTTTTGAAAAAAAAAAATATAAATCAAGGACTATATGTAAACTACCACATCCTCGAATTTCGTCCTACCTTTATTAATAATAATAATAATAGATTGGCGCTTACACATATGTTAGTGTTTGGCCGAGCTTCTCCTCCGATTTGTGGCGTGCGCCTTGATGTTGTCACACAAAGCGGAGGGACCTACAGTTTTACGCCGACTCCGAACGGCGATTGTATTTTAATGAGAAGCTGTTTTTCATGGCAGAAATACACTCGGAGGTTTGCCATTGCCTGCCGAGGGGTGACCGCTGTTAATAAAAAACAATTTTTTTAATTTTTTTGCGATATTGCTTTGGCCAGGGCTTGAACCCAGGCGCTGAGGAGTGCAAGCGCGCACTGCTTACCACTACACCACAGCGGCCACTTTTATAAGTTTCAGATAAAAAAAATTTTACACTTCTCTTATAAGATATTGATAGTTACAATATACATAAATGAAGATACTGGAATCATTACACTGTACAGCACTCGGCTGGGTATTGGACCAAACCAATTTTTTAAGATATTGAGTCATAGGTAAACAAGTAATTTCTCCGTTTTTCGAAGTTAGCCTCCGAAATGAGATATGGGCCTTCGAAGTTCCAAATAAGGCCTTTGGTAAAAAACTAAAAAACTAAAAATATAGACGTAGTCCGCCTATTGCTCTTATATAAATGGTATATAACCTTGTTTTGTGCAAACCTATATTACAGGTGCTATAAGGTCGGGTCTTCGAAAAATTAAAAACC